>NC_053393.1:547007369-547181283 GCF_905171765.1 Bufo bufo | reverse complement strand
TAACAGCCAATCAGGATCTCTGTGTTCATTTTCCCGCATTTTTATGTATGAGCCTGATGACTGTATGAAATGTTTTGTGGTTGCCTGAAGTGTGTTTTCTGTGCACGTGCAACGCATGGAGATTTAAACTGTGTCCTTTCCACGATCGACGTCTCATATATGAAGGTGGAGCTGTGGATGAAAGAATACTTTTTTCTATTAATATTCAGAATCTAGAGATAGAAATATTATAGATTATATCTGACCTTTTTGACCTTGGGCTGCTTTACCTATAGGTAGAATGTGGGGTGATGTTCAGGACAATAAATGTTGCATGTTGTTGGATCAGTAATTCTTCTACACAGTGTGGAAGATTTATCAAACTGCTGCAAGATCAGATTGTAGCTCTGAAAGTCAGTTGGAAAATGTAAATTGCGACCTGATTAGCTGCTATGGAGAACTGCTCCACAGGTTCTGTGCCATATTCTTGATTAATCAATTCAATCACTGTCCTAAATCAATATACAGAACTTTACATTGATGTACTTACATGAGAACCTGATATTTTTTCCTCCTCACTTTCTTCTTCTTCCTCTTTCACCACCGCGCCTTCATTCTCCTCCTCAGTATTGATGACTTCCACATCTCTTCCAGTACTTCTTCTTCCTTGATGTTCTTCTCCTCTACCTCCTTGATTGTATTGTCCTGCCACTTTCCCTGCTTTTCGATGTTTATCTCCTCCATAACCTTCTCTACCTCCTCGATCTTATTCTCTCATATTTTTGATCTCCTCCACCTCCTTGATCTTAATCACCTCCAATCTCTCGATCTTACCTTCCTCTGCTCTATGATCTTAATCTCCTCCGCTCCTCAACCTTAATCTCCTCCACGACCTCCCTGATGTTTATCGCTCCAACTCCTCCTCAGTGTTAATCTCCTCTATCTCATTCCTCCATGGTTATATCCTCCAAGATGTTAATCTTCTCATTCTCTTTCTTGATGTTACCATACTCCACCTCATCATCGATGTTAATCTTCTCCATCTCCTTCTCCTCCATCTTAATCTCCTCCTCCTCCTTTTTCTCCTCCTTGACTTCCTCCAATCTAAAAGTAGATAAGACAGTGAGAGTCCAGGACATGCTCTATGTGCTCTATTGATATAGAAATGATGAATAGTCATGTGGAAATGAGTAATGGACAAGCCCCATTTACCAAATCTATCCTCAACTTGTACCCATACCTCAGGACCTGAGCCTATAACGAAAAATTTCTATCAATATTTATGTATTATCTAAACTTCAAGACCTATCCTCAAATCTTCAGTCTTCACTTATTGGTCCTTGCATTTTATCCCTTATCTGACCATCAAAACCCTAACCTATAGCAGCGACTGAGGAACTCCCCAGCACTCAAAACCCTAAGGACCCACTTACTGTTACCGATACACAAAAAGTACTGGGGTAATATAGAGATAATAAACACAGTGATGTCACAGTACAGAGACTCTGTATAGGTGAAAACATAATGAAGTTCAGACACAGGAATGATGCACACAGCAGAGATGACCATGGGGCATCTATAATAACACTGAGGACGGGGCCACATTCTATTTTCCACACACCCTTCCATCCTCTATAGTCACCATTAACTGCACCTTATATCTCACTGGAAATGGGCCTTTAGTTGTTTGACCCCATAGCAACTGAAATGTCTGCAAACCCAGCAGTTATATTCCTGATCCACATAGCAAAACACAGAGTGTCCCTTCCAAATCTCCTATTTCCCTAACAAAGCAGCTGGCAGCCACCACTAGGGGGAGCTCAGTGCATACAGATTTATAAAACTACAATCAAACGGCATGTGAGCTGTATACAGTGAGCTCCCCCTAGTGACCACTGCAGGAAAAAACACAACAGGAAGCAGAAAAAGCAAATGCATAGAGCAGGCCCCTGTCCCAAAGCAGTCACCAAGTCTCCCTCTGCGGTAGGTACACCACTGCCACCCGCATCCCTTCTACTGGGTCCATCTGTGAAGCTTCTACATGCGGTTATACTCAGGTGCTGAGAGTAATCAGACATATTGTACACTTACAGGAAAGATGGACTTACCTGACTCTACACAATTCACCAACCAAATGCTGCAGAAGAGGAAAAGGAAAGAGGCGGCCATTACTGAAGAGGAGGAGACATGATAGAAGAAGATGACAGACACAACAGGAGCTGAGGACACAGCAGACTTACCTTCAGCACCAACTACAACCCTCAGGGGAGTGTCAGCTCTGCAGCCCCTTATATAATGTGTGTGATGTCATAATGTGCGGGGAGGAGCCAACAGCACAACATTCCATAACATCATAAAGAGGCTGGAGGAGGTAGCCAATCAGAATTTGCGGGGAGGAGCCAAAAGCACAATATTCTATGACATCATAAAGAGGCCAGGAAGAGGCAGCCAATCAGAATGTGTGGGGAGGAGCCAACAGCACAGTATTCCGTGACATCATAAAGTGGCCTGGAGGAGGCAGCCAATCAGGTGTAATCTATATTGAAATGTATGTAAATTTCCCACTTTAGCCCTGTTCAATGGAAGACAGTATTTATATATAATGTATATCTAGACGGTATATAGACAGGACATTATAGAAAACTCTACTGTATAATAGACGCTTGTTTCTGGACCTGCTGCTATTTCTCCGAAAACTTTTTTACGTTTGTCTTTTTTTTCCCCAATAAACTTTATTCATTTTTCCGCAGATACAATACATTGGGGCCTATAGGCACATATCCATAGTGTCCCATAAGTGGGTCTTCCCCATGCATGATGGGAGTTATTCCCCAGCAGCGGGATATCAGTGGTATAGCCCTCCGCTCCTGAGTCGGCGCCATCCCCGCTCCATATATTATCATTGTATTGTATTGTCGCTCTCGACATTGATACAATTTTCTCCTGATTCGTTATTTTGTGTCACTGACACCTGAACCAGTGATGTGTAACCTGCTGTTCTCCAGCTGATGTTTAACTACAACTCCCAGCATGCCATGGAAAATGCAGACTGTCAGCCTATGCTGGGACTTGTAGCTCCACAACAGCTGCAAGTTGCAAATCTGTAATGTTAATAAAGAATTAATATACCATGAAGGCAGCAGCTATGGGGTCAGTGATGGGGCCATGGGATCTTGGATTGGGGTGGCAGGGTGCAGTCAGGTTCTGCTCCATGTCTTGCTGCTGCTGTTGGTGGGTGGTTTCTTCAGTAGGTGTTGTGAAGAAAAGTGCTCTTAGAGACTCCAGACTTTTGCTGCTGATGGAGCTGGTGCTGCTCCTGATCCCCCCCCCCTGCAGCATTCATTTCAGTGAAGCATGAGCGCAGAGGGCCCCCCCAGTCAGACCTTTATGAGGATGGGCAATGGCGCACATAGGCAGCAGCCAATTGACTTACATAGGATGCCTCAATAGTAGTTGAGTTATCCTTCCTCTCATCGGGTGAAAAAAGGTCCCATTTTTGAGCCTTTAAGTCATCCCTAAAAGCTTGCATCTGGCCATTTGTGCAAGGTACTTGGAGGACTCTCCTGCCTCCATCTCCACTGCATCATGCCACAGTGTCTCGAGGTCATCTGCCTGGTCTTCCTCATCGTCATCCAGTCCTCATGCTCCTCCTGTTCCTATCCTGTCACTTGTGCAGAAAAAAACACTAATTTCTGTATACGTTGCTTGTGCGTGAATGTCCTCCTCAGCCAGTCAGCACCCACAGGGCTCAGGTGGCCTTGAGATGTAGACGCCACGTCTCCTGTCCCCTGGTCAGACAGATTTATCAGCATCTGCTCTAGGACATGAAGGAATGGAATGATGTCATTCATCTCGTAGTCCTGGCGGCTGAGAAATAAAGTGGCCTCCTCAAAGGGCCTCAGGAAACAGCAGTTGTCACACATGAGCTACCACTGCTAACTTTGAAGTTACACAGGGGAGTGCTTCTGTCCACCTGCAACATCAAGAAATTGTTTAACAGCCTTCCTCTTCCTCTTAAGTCGGTCCAACATGTGGAGGATGGAGTTCCAACAGCGGAAACACGGCATATCAGGCGATGTTGTGGAATGCTATTCTGCCTTTGCAGCTCAAGGAGACGTGTTTTGCAGTGTAAGAGGGCTGATTGTATGCACAGTTTCCTGACAATTTTTTTGATGTCTTGTAGTTGGGTGGAAGACTTTAGAACTGCGTTGTAGTACCCCAGAGCGGGCACTACCATTCCGACACCCTGCTACTGTCTCTAATGGCTAACCAATACGATCATCTGGTATTTATTCCAGGTTTTTTGATATTGGCTTTAATAACATGGCTATGTAACCTAGTATTGTAGTGCATTCACTGTCTGGTTGTCCAGCAGACGGCAGTGTATCTGGCAGTGAGAGATCTAGGGGGAGATTCCATTCTCCCCCTTTTGGGCAGAAAGTGGGCTAGTCTCTTCCTACCAAGGGAGAGGTTATGGGAAGCTATAGTCAGTCGAGAGTGAAGTTGAGAATTGGAAGGAGAGCACACATGTCGCAGTAAGGGGATCTCCCCTCTCTTGCAGCAGGAGTCTTCCAGGAGAAGCAGCTTGCAAAGCACCCTGACTCCTTACATTTTAAAGACAGAGTATAACAAGGGGTCAAAAGCCAAGGCACCTCGCTCAAAGTTACCAGTACTTGTAGAAAGTCCAGCTACCAGACCGAAGCCAGAGTCTCAGTAGACAGGCTTAATTCGTGCTGTAATTAAACAGATGTGCGCACATAGGGTAATTCTGGATAGACAGGATAATATGAAATAAATTTCAAGGCTCACCTTGTTGGTTGTGCTAGTTTAGGCACAACTCTAATGAACGCTCATCAGAAGGGTCCTGAAAACCTGGAGGGTGGTGGTCTACAGCAACAGGAAAGGTAGTCTTCTTATCGGAGATCCCTGGAATCCCCAAGAAAGTGCGTATTTGCCAGAGATAAACTTACCACGACGCAAAGACCAACCACAGGTCACCAGGATCAGGAATCAATTATTTTGTTGCAGCAATGCAACGCGTTTCGGGGAATCACTCCCCTCATCAGGTACAAGAGGCTGCACAGTTTTGTGTGGATGCAAGTTCATTCAAGGAAAGCTGTTAACCGTTTACCAAGTCTGGACTCTTACTCTACCAACTATCACTCTCCCCTTTACTGCTGCAGAGCCTAACCCTGGGGACCGACGGTATCCAGGTAGGAGCACCATGACACACACAAAACTCATAAGGCAAAATTACCACTCAGCATTCTAAAAACTTGGGACTCAATCGGCCCTGGGGGCGTCACGTTGCACTTTACAACCAGAATAAAGATGTGCACCATGCAGAACGCATGGCTCAGCCCTCTTTAACGCAGTGCCGACACAATATTCTTCCCGTTGTTGGTCACCATAGTTCCGATTTTCAGTTGGAGAACAGAAAGACAGGATTTGATTTTCTCTTGTAGGACTCGGGCAATTCCTCCCCAGTGTGACTCCGTTCTCCCAGGAAAACCAGGTGCAGGACAGCGTGACACCCCCGTACTATAGGTGGCATGCTGAAGTTGCACTCCGAATTGTGCCTGCAGTGGAGGCTGAGGACAAGGTGGCGGATGAGAAGGCAGAGCAGGACATTGGCACAGGACTCACAGCTTGAGAATGTGTTGGCGGCAGTGCCGTAACCTGGCCAGGTTGCTGGTGTGGATGGGCAGGACCCACATTTACCCAGTGGGCCATAAAGGATAGCCCCACATGTCGGCGCTGCCGTGAACTTTAGCAGACACAGACAGGCTCAAGGACTATCCCATCTTCTGCTCAACATACGTGTGCAGGGCTGGTACAGCCTTTTTGGAGAAGTAATGACGACTTGGGACTCTCCACCTTTGCTCGACACAAGCCATCAGTTCTAAGAACGGTGCAGGTTCCACCACATGGAAAAGGAGGGACTGTAGTACCAGCAACTAGAGATGTTGCGAACATAAAATTTTCCGTTCGCGGGCTGCGAACGCGAATTTCTGCAAATGTTCGCGAACTGGCGAACCGCCATAGACTTCAATAGGCAGGCGAATTTTAAAACCCACAGGGACTCTTTCTAGTGATGGAAAAATTGTTTCAAGGGGACTAACACCTGGACTGTGGCATGCCGGAGGGGGATCCATGGCAAAACTCCCATGGAAAATTACATTGTTGACGCAGAGTTGGATTTTAATCCATAAAGAGCATAAATCACCTAACAATCCAAATATTTTTTGAACAACGTGGTTTAAAACATCCAGTGTGTGTATATGATCAGGTATGATGTTGTATCGATTAGGTAGTGTAAGGGTTACGCCCGCTTCACAGACATTGACAGACCAAACTCCCCTTTTAATGCACCGCAAACAACCGCAAACAGTCCATTTGCCCAACCGCAAACTCACCATTTATACAAGGTTGGATACCAAGCTAGCCATGTCCCGTTGATGTTATTGAAGGTTTCTTCCTCCACTCAGCCACGTACAACACCAAGGGTCCCGGAAAGGTGAATTGAATTGATTTTTCGAACGGGGAGATGGTTAAAAAAACGCTGGCTCCCTCCCCTTTGTTTGAATTTACGCCACGGTCACTGCGTCTGCACCGTAACAATTTACTGTCACACCCGATATGAGTGCTATTTTCTGTAGTTCTCTCTTCTCATCAGTTTAATCCCCTGTTACGTCCCATATCAGGGTGGGATTGCCTTTTGTGAAAAAAAATTTAGGCCGGGTACCTTCGACTGCCTTCACAGTGACAGACTAAACTCTGATACACCAAACTGAATTGATTTTAGGAACCGGGAGATGGAAAAAGCAGCTTGGTCGGTCCTCTTACTCCCAAGTTGGGGCACTGCCCGTGCACGGAGCAATGTGCTGTGACACCCTATATGAGTGGTGTCTTAACTAGTACTATTCCTATCAGTTTAATCCCTGTTATGTCCCCTATCCGGGGACGTGTGTCGAATTGATTAACCATTGTCGAATTAACGAACCATTACGACATCCTGGAATAATTTAGTTCTGAGCTTTGTACTTGATTTGTATTGGAATTGATGGGGATTTTTTAAATTGTCTGCATTATTTCTAATAAACTATTAAGAGACTTTATTATGATTTTTTATTTTATGTATTAAAAACCCACCCATACAACTTAATAAAAATAAATAAAAAAATTAAGTTTTTTCTATGAAAAATTATCCAGCCGATCGCTTTTGGTCTGATCATAATGAAGCAACGGCCTTATCATCTGGGGTGTGGCAACATTGCCAACACACTCAGAGGTGATGATCGCTTCATTGTGATACGCAAGCCCCTTCACCACAACAAGGCAACGATCACGAAGGGGAATTGACACTTGTATGTGCCTTTTTGTTTGGTTTTATTTTTGCAGCCACAGTGCAGCACCAGAGGCCAGAAAAATTAGGCATGTACACATGCCTGAAAAATAATGTTATTGTTGCAGCCGCTGTTGTAGCAGCGGCCGGAAAAATTGATATTTTCAAGGCAGAAAGGTGACTAAAACATTGCGGCTTGAACCCTAGTTGGTGGCGGAGAATTCACGAAAGTCATCCGGTATGCAGACATTAAATACAGCAGCGTGGGGACCATTTTGAGGCCAAGGCATGTCATCAGGCCTTTTGTTAGTCAAACGTATCCCCCACTGTCAGTCCCTTCGGGATCCATGCCTCATTCTTCTTAATGAAGGTGAGGTAATCAACACTTTTTTGACCGAGGCGACTTCTTTTGTCAGTGACAATGTCTCCTGCTGCACTGAAGGTCCTTTCTGACAGGAAACTTGAAGCGGGGCAGGCCAGAAGTTCTATCGCAAATTGGGATAGCTCAGGCCACAGGTCAAGCCTGCACACCCAGTAGTCAAGGGGTTCATCGCTCCTCAGAGTGTCGATATCTGCAGTTAAGACGAGGTAGTCTGCTACCTGTCGGTCGAGTCGTTCTCTAAGGCTGGATCCCGAAGGGCTGTGGCGATGTGTAGGACTGAAAAGCTCTGCATGTCCTCCATCAACAACACATCTGTAAAGCGTCCTGTCCTTGCCGCCGTGGTCATGGTAGGAGGAGGATTACTTTCACCTCTTCCCCTGTTAGATTCCCGTTGTGCTGTGACATCCCCCTTATAAGCTGTGTAAAGCATATTTTTTAGTTTTGTTTTGAACTGCTGCATCCTTTCTGACTTTCGGTAAGTTGGTAACATTTCCGCCACTTTCTGCTTATACCGGGGGTCTAGTAGCGTGGCCACCCAGTACAGGTCGTTCTCCTTCATCCTTTTTATACGAGGGTCCCTCAACTGACATGACAGCATGAAAGACCCCATTTGCACAAGGTTGGATGCCGAGCTACTCTATTCCCGTTCCTCGTCCTCACTAATGTCATTGACGGTCTGTTCTTCACCCCAGCCACGTACAACACCACGGGTCCCAGAAAGGTGACAACAACGAGCACCCTGGGATGCCTGCTGTGGTTGGTCTTCCTCCTCCTCAAAGCCACATTCCTCCTCTGACTCCTCTTCCTCACACTCCTCTTCCAGCGTTGCCGCAGGTCCAGCAAGCGATGATGACAAGGCTGTTTCTGGTGGTGATGGTGACCACAACTCTTTCTCTTCACGCTCATCTACAGCCTGATCCAGCACTCTTCGCAGGGCACGCTCCAGGAAGAAAACAAATGGGATGAGGTCGCTGATGGTGCCTTCGGTGCGACTGACTAGGTTTGTCACCTCCTCAAAAGGACGCATGAGCCTACAGGCATTGCGCATGTGTAGTGTACGGGGGCTGTAATGCCCGTCACTACAGAAGGGTCACTTGTGTGCTGTCGTTTCCCCTTATTTATGGGGAGGTTGGTATAAGTCATCTTTATAAAATATAATGTAATGTAATGCTATGTACTTCCCTGTTACTGTAAAATGTGCATGTACAGGCCTGCTAGGGGTGTCATTCCAGCTCTTAGTCACTAGAGGGAGCTAGGGAGCCCTAGTTTATATAAGGCCCAGTCAGGAAAGGAAGAGGAGTTGAAGTGAGAGTTAAAGAGTGAGTTGGAGTTGGAGTTGGAGATTAGACTATGTCTGAGTCAAGTCCAGGCCTGAAGCCTGCAGACCAGGAGAGGGTATTGCAGTCCCTGTAACCGGGTTCCAGATCCAAGGAGAAGGTTCCCCTCCTGAGTTCATATATGCAGAAGCAGGAACACCACAGTTAACCAGCCTGAGGAAACTGAGAGAGACAGAGGCAAGTCCAGAAAAGCAAGAGGTACTAAAGACAACAGAGGAGGTACTTGATAATTATAAAACCAAGGATATAAGCCAGAGCTAGGGCATCGGGCCTTGGAGAAGAGTTTCTATGTTCCAGGATCAGTCAGGAATAGAGTGCAAGCCGCCTGTACTGCAAGTCCTGTGTTTAACACTCTGAAGTCACCTTGCTATATATATTGCCTGCATCAAATGTATTGAAACCAACTGTCTTCAAAGGAACTGCGCTTCCATCTATGTCCATGTATGATGACTACTAAAGTTTGAGTTCTGCTTTAACATCACGTGGTTCCTCAGTTATTCCTGCTATCAGCAAACGGCATGCCACCGTTTAATTGGCACTGGCGTCACAAACTTTATTTATCATTACCTGCCCTTGCAGAGAGTCAGCTGTCTCAGGTTAGTGGTCACAATTGCACTACAACACCCAGGAACACTATTAACCCTAACTTGAGTACGCTGCACCTCTCTTTTGGCGTCACGAACAGGATACGCACGCTTTCTAGTGCGAGAAGCGTGAACTTTGTGCCTTATACAGTTGCCCTGTGACCAAAGTGACAAATTGCCTGTTTTATTAAAGTGGACTTTGTGGACTGAAAAATATACCAAAAGTGTCCCTAAAACCTCCAAAAAGCACTGTGCAGTGTTGCGCTATCAAGAGGAAGGAAATCGCCACATCGGAGTGTGGTTTTATGGACTTTTTACCATCCTGCTTGCTGTCAGTGAATAGATAGCGTTTCTTGCTAAAAGATGGCCGCTGAGCTTGCTGAATTTACTGCTGCGTCATCTTCATTCCGAAAAGGCGGGAAAAATTAGCGCCTTTTTACTGAAAAAGCGGGAGAAGGTTCAAGTTCAGGCGCCACCGCCTGTCTGGACATTTGCATGTCTGCCAGCATGGACTCCGCCTTCCACATACTGGAATACCTGGGGGGGCGGCCTCCCAGTGCAATGGGAGGATCTGGCTGAACTTATTGGCGCCACCCTGTCGCTCTCCGTAGTAGGATCGAGCATGTTGGAGAGTAAAGACTGCTCTGCTGAGATGTCTGCGCCTGAGCTATTGAAAACGGATGTCGTTGGTGTCGAGCCAGAGGAGGCTCCACCGGCCTACTCTCCGGAACCGGAGAGACCCGCCTGCCCGCCACTGGGGAAAGAACCGGAGCATTGCTATGGCTCTTGGAGAGATTTCTTTCAGCCCTCTTTCAAGTGGTCCGCATTAATGGCAGAGATCCGGGAGGCCGCTATAAAGAGGAATACTAAAACCAAAATATATTATGAAGAACTGACCAAGTCCATTTATGACCGTCATTCCAATACCCAACCCCGCCTGGAAAGGAGAAGGGGGTTGGTGCTGTCCTTTGACAAAACCCGTGGCTACGGGTTCATACAAGACCACATTACTGGCAGAGACTTGTTCGTCAACCGGAGGTCTGTCAAGAGAGGTTACCTCCCTGGGCATCTGCATAACCTCCGCGAGGGAGAGGAGGTAGAATTCACCCCTGCCGAGGGCCTGCGAGGCCCATATGCGACTGCCGTGACCCGTCCCAAGAAGGAACCGGAGGACTGGGAGGCAGAAGAGGACTAGTCTGGCTGCGAGCGGGCACCTGAGCGCTCTCCAGAAACAGCCCATCACGCGTTCCAAGAGCGGGGCTCTTTCATTGGTCCTAATGTATTCTGGCAGCCAACAGTGTTGGAGAAATGGGTGAGTCCCTATCCGTCCCCCGAGCTGCCTCGCTGGGAGAAAACCATCCAAGATATGGAAAATTTAAAAGGACTCCGCGTTACCCTGGAAAATATCCGTAAAGGTCGGAGACCAGATGCGCCACCGGAGCCTGCAGCGGCCGCGTCCGACGCATCGTTTACTGTACCTGCGCCGGCGGCGCCAGCAGAGGACAGCGATTCGGACACTGAAAGTATAGGTGACCAGATCGTCCGTCTGGAGGAAAAGTTGCGGGAGCTGCGCAAGATTGCCACCGCCAGGATCCAGACGCCGCCTAAGGAGGACGAGGTAAGGGTGCCTGTCACCACCCGTAAACCACCTTCTGCTAATATTGCTCTGTCAAGGTCCCAAAGAAGTCTCGCTAATCCTGTGACTTGCTGCACAGAGCCCACCGTACCGCTTGCGGCGGCGGTATCAAGTCCACCGCAGCCTACGATAATTATGCCGGGACCTGTACGGTCCACAAGAGTCTTTACCCCTAGGCCTATGGGGCCAATACCTATTAGGGGTCCCTTCACTTTGCAGCTGCCCCCTGACACTGTAATGTGGGCACATCCACCTGTAGAGAACTACTACAGCCCTTATTTGCCAGCAGAGCTGGGCAACTATGAGGCGCCCTTGTGAATTAGCCTGCTAGGCCTTTGATTTATTTTTGCCAAGGGATGATTTTGAAAAGTTAACCCTTCCAGGACAGGAGTCCGTTGTTTCTGGTCCTTTGTTGCTGCTGCCAGTTTATCCACGGCTCAGTGGTAGTGGTCACTCACTGAAATAATAAAGTCAACAAAGCCAAGTTTGTTTCCAGGACCTCCTGCCTGCTTCTGCTATCACACACCAAGTTGTGCCTGTTCCGTTGTTGCACCTTTTACCCTTAACCCCCTTTTCAGGTTGATCAGGGGTATTACAGCACTTGTTTTATATTATGCCATTTGATTGTGCAACTTGATACTAAGGAACCGTGCCCAGTGATAGACTCAAAAGTACCTGAGCCTCTGAGATCTTTGTTTTTAAGGAAATGTGCCCAGAGATGGACTCCACTGCACGAGAGCCTCTGTGATTTACAAGAAAGGAACCTGGGTACGGACTCATATTTGTTCTTTGAGCCTCCAAGAACTTTTATACTGTTTTATCTTTTATGCTGTTCTATTAAGGACAATTTGCACATATGGACTATCCTGGTAATAATGTTACGCTGTGCCAGGTCAGCGCCCCAGTTCCATTCACTATCCTGAGAGAAGAGAACAACGCCCCTTGTCACCACACTTCACCTTTGCCAATTGGACCTGATATGAATGTATATGCAGATGAATTACATATATGTATGCCTGCATGTGTCTTTTTCTATTTCAGGTGAAAATTCCAGTTGGGCGGGCCCTGATGGAGTACGAGGTCGTACTCAGCTTAAAGCAGCGGGGTGTGTAGTGTACGGGAGCTGTAATGCCCGTCACTACAGAAGGGTCACTTGTGTGCTGTCGTTTCCCCTTATTTATGGGGAGGTTGGTATAAGTCATCTTTATAAAATATAATGTAATGTAATGCTATGTACTTCCCTGTTACTGTAAAATGTGCATGTACAGGCCTGCTAGGGGTGTCATTCCAGCTCTTAGTCACTAGAGGGAGCTAGGGAGCCCTAGTTTATATAAGGCCCAGTCAGGGAAAGGAAGAGGAGTTGAAGTGAGAGTTAAAGAGTGAGTTGGAGTTGGAGTTGGAGATTAGACTATGTCTGAGTCAAGTCCAGGCCTGAAGCCTGCAGACCAGGAGAGGGTATTGCAGTCCCTGTAACCGGGTTCCAGATCCAAGGAGAAGGTTCCCCTCCTGAGTTCATATATGCAGAAGCAGGAACACCACAGTTAACCAGCCTGAGGAAACTGAGGGAGACAGAGGCAAGTCCAGAAAAGCAAGAGGTACTAAAGACAACAGAGGAGGTACTTGATAATTATAAAACCAAGGATATAAGCCAGAGCTAGGGCATCGGGCCTTGGAGAAGAGTTTCTATGTTCCAGGATCAGTCAGGAATAGAGTGCAAGCCGCCTGTACTGCAAGTCCTGTGTTTAACACTCTGAAGTCACCTTGCTATATATATTGCCTGCATCAAATGTATTGAAACCAACTGTCTTCAAAGGAACTGCGCTTCCATCTATGTCCATGTATGATGACTACTAAAGTTTGAGTTCTGTTTTAACATCACGGTGTTCCTCAGTTATTCCTGCTATCAGCAAACGGCGTGCCACCGTTTAATTGGCACTGGCGTCACGAACTTTATTTATCATTACCTGCCCTTGCAGAGAGTCAGCTGTCTCAGGTTAGTGGTCACAATTGCACTACAACACCCAGGAACACTATTAACCCTAACTTGAGTACGCTGCACATGAGCGTCCAGTAACGTGGCAAACAAATACCCAGCTCCGCAGAGGCTGTCCTAGCACCACGGTCATACAAATACTCGTTGACGGCTTTTTCTTGTTGGAGCAGGCGGTCGAACATTAGGAGTGTTGAATTCCAACGTGTCGGGCTGTCGCAAATCAAGCGCCTCACTGGCATGTTGTTTCGGCGCTGAATGTCTGAAAAGTGCGCCATGGCCGTGTAGGAACGCCTGAAATGGCCACACACCTTCCTGGCCTGCTTGAGGACGTCCTGTAAGCCTGGGTACTTATGCACAAAGCGTTGTACGATCAGATTCAACACATGTGCCATGCACGGCACATGTGACAACTTGCCCAAATTCAATGCCGCCAACAAATTGCTTCCATTGTCACACACCACTTTGCCGATCTCCAGTTGGTGCGGGGTCAGCTACTGATCCACCTGTACGTTCAGGGCGGACAGGAGTGCTGGTCCGGTGTGGCTCTCTGCTTTCAGGCAAGTCAACCCCAAGACAGCGTGACACTGTCGTATCCAGGATGTGGAATAGCCCCTGGGGAGCTGGGGGGATTCAGTTGATGTGCAGCCAGACGCCGCAGCAGAAGAGGACTCAGCCGAGGAGGTTATGGAAGAGGATGGAGTAGGAGGAGTAGAGGAGGTGGCAGTAGGCCTGCCTGCAAGTCGTGGCGGTGTCACCAACTCCGCTGCAGAGACACGCATTCCATGCTTGTCAGCCGTCAGCAGGTTGACCCAATGCGCAGTGTAGGTGATATACCTGCCCTGACCGTGCTTTGAAGACCAGGTATCAGTGGTCATATGGACCCTTGCCCCAACACTGTATGCCAGAGATGCCATGACTTCCTTTTCAATCACTGAGTAGAGGTTTGGGATTGCCTTTTTTGAAAAGAAAATTCGTCCGGGTACCTTCCACTGTGGTGTCCCAATAGCAACAAATTTTTTGAAGGCCTCAGACTCCACCAGCTGGTATGGTAAAAGCTGGAGGGCTAAGAGTTCCGTCAAGCCAGCTGTCAGACGCCTGGGCAAGGGGGTGACTCTGGGACATTGGCTTCCTACGCTCAAACATTTCCTTTACAGACACCTGACTGTGGGCAGATGAGATGGAACTGCTGAAGGTGAGAGGCGGAGTGGCGGGTGGTTGAGAGGGGGCAAGGAGGACAGCAGTGGTTGACGTGGCTGAAGATGCTGGACCAGGAGGAGGATGGTGGCTTTGAGCTTGTGTGCTGCTTCTACTCGTCATCATGTGTTGATCCCATAGGCGTTTGTGATGTGAGATCATGTGCCTTCGCAAAGCAGTTGTACCTAGGTGGGTGTTGGATTTCCCACGACTCAGTTTCTTTTGGCACAGGTTGCAAATGGCATCGCTGTTATCAGAGGCAGACACACAAAATAAATGCCACACTGCTGAGCTTTGCAATGACGACATTCTGGTGGTGACAGCAGCATGTATTGATTGGCGTTCTGTCTGGCTGACCCCGGGTGCCGATACATGCTGTCTGTGCCACTAGCTCCTTGCGATGACCTCCCCCTGCTTCCAACTCGTCTCCTCCTTCTCTCTGTCTCCCCTTCTGAACTTTCCCCCTCTTCTTCTTCTCTTCGAGCAGGCACCCACGTGGCATCCACGGACACATCGTCATCATCAACCACTTCACTTGTATCTGACACCTCAGCAAAGGAAGCAGCAGCGGGTACAACATGATCATCATCATCATCACACTGTACATCCATGTGTGTAATGCTGCCTGACTGAGACATATCCCTGTTATCTCCATCCTCTGGCAATAATGGTTGCGCATCACTAATTTCATCCAAATGATGTGTAAATAACTCCTCTGAGGGATCAAGTGAAGCGACTGTGGTGGCTGTGGTGGTAGTGGTGGTGGTGGCGGCGGGCGGGAGAGTGGTAACTTGAGAGCAGGTGACCAAAGCTGAGCTGGAGGAGGATGGTGCGTCAAGGTTCTTAGCGGAAGCTGTTGAAGATTGGGTGTCCTGTGTAAGCCAGTCAACTATTTTCTCCGAATTTTTTGGGTTCAGGGTACGTGGCCTCTGAACACTGGGCATTATTCCAGGGCCAGTGGAAATCACAGCACCACAAACACGATGGCCCCTGCGGCGTGGCCTGCCTCTGCCTGTCATTTTTTATTAGATAAGTGTTACTATGCGTGCAAGGTACTGTGCCACCCTATATAAGTGGTGGGCAGTGGGCACAGTACAGTCTGTGTGGGCCTGACACACACTGGCTTGCAACTGTGATTATATCACAGAAAAAAATTAAATAGAATTTTTATTTATCTGCGAGGTATTTGTGAGTGAGTGACACCCTGTAACGGTATAAGTGGAGGTCTAGCCACTAGCCAGTGGACACAATACAGTCTGTGTGGGCCTGACACACACGGGCTTGCAAATGGAATTAGATCACAGAAAAATATTAAATAGATAATATCTGCGAGGTATTTTCTGTCACACCCTGTATGAATGGTGTGCACACAGTGCTGTCTGTGACTGAGCCTGCAGCCTCTCACACATGGGCAGGCAACTGCAATATATGTATATATAAAATAAAATAAATAGCAGACTGATGTACCAGCCCTGAAAAGGGATTTTTGGGGTGCTGTCAGGACGCTGTCCTTACAGCAGATGAGTCTGTGGACACAGAACACTGCCCTAGCTAACGCTTTCCCTATTGAATCAGCAGCAGCAGCAGCAGCACTGTCCCTCCTCTCACTGAGAATGCAGCTTCCGAATGAATCTAAAATGGATGCTGTCCAGGAGGTGGGAGGGTCTGGGAGGGAGGGTCTGCTGCTGATTGGCTGGAATGTGTCTGCTGACTGTGAGGTACAGGGTCAAAGTTTATTCAATGATGATGTATAGGGGGCGGACCGAACATTGCATATGTTCGCCCGCCGCGGCGAACGCGAACAAGCTATGTTCGCCGGGAACTATTCGCCGGCAAACTATTCGGGCCATCTCTACCAGCAACTTGGCCAGGAGCATGTTCAGCTTCTGCACCGTTGGATGAGTGCATGTATACTGTTGTCTTTTTAGTAATTGTCTTGGTGATCGATTGCTGCCGAAACGAGTGATTAAGAGAAGGAGGAGCAGGAGCATCAGGACCAATAGATGATGGGAAGGAAACACAGCTCCCTTCTGCTGAAGTGGTAGAGCCTTGGCTGCTGGAGAAGGGGTGCAGGCCACTGGATGAAACAGCGGTTGCTGCATCAGGCTGGACCACTACATTAGTGTCACGGGTTTCCCAGGCCACTTTATGGTGATGCTGCACGTGTTGACACAGGGCCGTGGTGCCAACATCCTGGCCACCCTTCACCTTCTGCCCACAGATTCTACAAAATGGCCATGCTGACGTTCTCCGGCGGCTTTGATGAAAAATTCCTACACCGCCGTGTATGGCATTCTCCTTTTACCACTCCGTGCTGCCTGCCTGCTACTGCTGCCTCTGTGAACCAGTGCACCGCTAGTTGTTTCGGGACAGGTAGGGTCCTGAGTAGCAGGCGGTCTACACTGGGCATGTTTTTCTCCAGATCTCACACTGCTGCCACCCTGCTGATTCACAGCCACGCTACCACCCTGCTGGCTCAGCCGCTGCCTCGCACACAAGCAGCCACCCTCATCCCCTGATGATGATGATGAAGCACTCTCTTCAGCCGGCTCCCACCAGGATTAGCTACATCATCATCCACTACTGTCTGCATGTCACTGATATCACCCTCACCAGTCTTAGGTCCACGTGCCTGACCGCTAGCAACACCAGCTCCCACACAACTCTAATCATCACTACTTGCCTGCCTACCAGAGGAAGCAGCGGATCTCTCCTCCACATCTTTACTGAGCAGTAGCTGCTATCTCTCCTCTAGAAGCCTGTCCTTGCTAAAAAGCAGAGCCAAGCAGACAGCAAATAATACTTCCCAAGCAGAAGGAACAGAAAATTAAAGAGGCAGGTTCAGGATAGGTGGGGGCACAGAGCTTGTTCCCAGGCCGTACCAACTAAGCGTGGTGTCAGTGGAACCCAACGACTCCTGGATGGGGGTGTCTGATGTTACTTGAGATGATGTTGAAGACCGAGTCAACCATTCAAGGAAAGCTGGGTTGCTGGTGAAAACACGACCGCTGGATGACACTGACAGCTCTGGTCTGTCGCTGCGACTGCTGCTACCACCAACCCTTCTTCGGCTGCTACTTCTGGCGGCTCCAGAAGCATTTTGGCCACTGCCCGTTCCCTTAGAAGGGCCTGTCACCTGTCTGTTCGACATTCTGTACTGTAACTGTGTTACTGTAAAAGAGCAGTAGTGTCAGGCCACAATTTTACTCCTGAAACAAGAATGAATGGATGTACTTATATATGAGAACATGAGCACCCAAAAATCTGTAGCATTAGGCTGCAATTTCACTCCAATTACACAATTAGGTATTAACAGATATATTTATGTATAATAAAATGTGAGCACCCTAAAATCTGTAGCATCAGGCCGCAATTTAACACCAACTAGACAATCAAGGATTAACGGATTGAATTATATATAAAATACTGTGATTATTAGACCGCAGTTTCGCCCCAATAACAGAAACAAGGATTACTGGAATAATTGATGTATTAAAGAATGCAAACATCCTAAAATCTGTGGTATTAGAGCACTTTGTATCTCCAATTAGTGTAGCAAGATGTAATAGAATAGCTCCTATTACCCCGGCTCTACACTCTTCTATTGTCCCTGCTCTCTCCCTACAGTGTGGATAAAGCCTCCCTATTATATCCCTACACTATGAATAATCTTTCCCTGAAAAGCTCAATTGTTTTTTTTTGTGAATAAATTATTTCCTAATCCCGGTGCCTAGTGCCTGTAACGTCTCTCGCTGCACTAAATTCACTGTAAAAAGGTGAAGACCGGGCAGGAGGAGGCTTTATATAGGGCTTTGACATCACAGGGGCCGGCTATCTGCTGATTGGCTACTTGCATGACATTATGGGTGATCTTTATTCCCGGATTTCTTACTTCCTCAGCAGCAGCCATTTTAGAAAAAATACAATTTGTTACCACAAAGTGCGAGGAAATTCGCCCATCTCTAATCTGAGGCCTTCACAGAACAGCTGGAGAAATACTGAAAGTAAATTACACACAGGCGAGGTGACTTCTGAAGGCAGTTGGTCACACTGGATTTTATATAGGGATATCAGAGTACAGGGGGCTGAATACAAATGCACGTCACACTATTCAGATTTTTATTTAATAAACATTTTGAAATCCATGTATTATTTTCTTTTCACTTCACACATACTTGCTACTTTATGTCTATCACATAAAATCCCCAAAAAATTCATTTACATTTGTGGGTGTAACGTGAAAAAATTTGCAAAAGTTCATGGGGTATGAATACTTTTTCAAGGAACCCGTGCGTCCTCACTCCTCACTTTCATCTCTCCAATTCTAAAACTGCTCTAACTTGCTCTGCCCTCCCTTGGCAGGAAGCCAGACCAGCCCCCTCCTACCAAAAGGGGAAGAATGGGTGGTAAGTCCCATTCCTGTTGCCAAACACAGACAACCGTCCCTCATCTGCTGGAGAACAAAGTGTATTGCATGAAAGGTGACATAACATGAATATTACAAGTCATTACATTACAAACCATTGCAGTTACAATAGTACCACCCTAGGTCTGGGGTACTATTGTAGTGTCCCACTAGGTAAATGTGGGCCCTACACAAGGGTCAATTGGGCCACGTCGTACTCCACCTCCTGTGGAACAGTGGCGTTGTATTTTACAGTCCATTTTAATGTGTATTGCTATGCTTTTATGTGTATGTCCCTGTTTATCTGAGTATCAGGCCTGTTAGGGCGTAGTACTACCTCCAGGACAGTAGAGGGAGCTAGGGAACCCCTTACATAAATAGTCAGGTCCTGTTTAGGAGAAGAGTAGTGAGTGTAGAGTCAGAGGCCAGAAGACACTTTAGCCAGAGTGGGGCTGAGGTGCAGGTTTTATTGCTATGCAAATGAGCCTCTAGGTGCTATGGGGGCGTCTTTTCAGCACCTAGAGGCTCCGTCCACTCACCGTTTCTGCCGCCCAACACGCTCCAGCCCGCCCCTCTCCTCTAGATTGACAGATTACTTCTCTGCATCTCGGCCGAATTCTCGCGCCTGCGCCGTGTGCTTCTGTATTAGGCGCAGTGACTGTCTCCCTGCGCCGGCATCTTCACTGCGCCTGCGACGATTACGGCGCTGGGAGCAGTCCAACAGTCACTGTGCCTGTGCCGAATACAGAAGCACACGGCGCAGGCGCGAGAATTCGGCCAAGATGCAGAGAAGTAGTCTGTCAATCTAGAGGAGAGGGGCGGTCTGGAGCGCGCTGGGCGGCAGAAATGGTGAGTGGACGGAGGCTCTAGGTGCTGAAAAGAAGCCCCCATAGCACCTAGAGGCTCATTTGCATAGCAATAAAACTACGTTTTTTAGGGTAACCGCTGCACAGAAAGGGATTACAATAGCAGGGTTAGGTAGAGCAGACACTAGCAGATCGCTAGTGTCTGACAGCTAAATAGGTGAAAATGTGGTGGTAGAAACCCTTTAAAGCAAGGATATATACCTGAGGAAGTTTTCTACCAAGGATAAAGCCAGCATTAGGGCATACGGGCCTTGGGATAAAGACAGCCAGGAGTTCTGAGGAATAGTGCACAGGATTTCTGAGGAAAATTTCCTACCAAGCAATAATTAAATAATTAGTAGAAAACCCACCCCTATAAAGGGCTGACTGCCCATAACTCAGTGCTTTTTTTCTCTGTCCCTGTGGACAGTAGGACGGGTCAGGCTGCGGCCTGATAACTTAGAGGATTCATTTTTTTCTTTCTTTGATACAGAGTTTTCCTACCACTTGATGTTAGCTCGCCCCAAGTCGTCCTCGATCCCTCCGCCGATGGTATTGTTGTCCGCGATTCGTTTACTGCTCCGGTAGCGGCAGTCAATGTTGCAGGGGCGGAGCCTAGTGGCACATTCCCCGTTGATAAGGCTGTGGATCGCCGGCATCTCCGTTGCCGGCTCCGCTGCACGCCGCTACACGACCGACATGAAGTGCGTCATCGACGACTTCCGGTGCTCACGCCGGGTTTGTTATGCCACTTGCAGATGATTTTTCTGCAAAATAAGCGCGCGGACTACACGATTTTAACAAATATACAAAATATAGGTAGTCCAGAGGTCATTTTCCTGAGGGTTCAGGAAAGGTTAGGAAAGGCAGGGTTTTCAGGGGAAGGGGCAGAGCTAACGTCAGAGGTGGAGCTAGTCCACCTATATAAGCCCACATTAAGAGGAGTACTTCCTCTTCTGAGCAGAGAGCTAAGGCTACAGTTCTGTGACTGCTACTACTACTTGAGCAGAGAGCTAAGCTGCAGTTCTGTGGCTGCTACTACTAAACTTAAAGTTTTTTTCTAGATGGCGTCCCATAACGGTGATCAGCGCGGGAAATCTGCCCACAAGCAGAGACATTTAGTCTGCGCTTCCTGCGAGATGGCAATGCCGGACTCCTATGAGTACAATAGGTGTCCGTTATGTCGTCCCCCTCCGTCGCAACCGTAAGCGACATGTTTGGGTGGATGAAGGACTTTATGGGAAATTCTATTTCCGAAATTAAGAGCGCCCTCGCCTCCAAGAGATCAAGAGCATCATCTCCAGATTCGATGCCCATGCTGGAAGCAATCCCCGTGGACGACCATTCTTCCTCTTCCTCGGACGACAAAGATTCATTGTTCCTGTTTCCAGCTGAAAAAACTCAAAGGCTTTTACACTCCATCCGATCAAGGGATCGTGATGTTGAGCAAGGGGAAGCTCCGCCATCCACCTCTAGGGGGTTAAGAACCTTCAAAGTGGACGAAACCCTTAAGCGTTTCATGCTTACTGAATGGAAACATCCAGAGAAGGGTCCAGTCCTCAACAAGAGGTTCAAACTCATGTTTCCCCTCCACGAATTGGAGTCCGACCTTTGGGTACCGCCTCCAAAGGTCAATATGGCAATATCCAAATTGTCCAAAAGGACCCTAGTCCCGTCAGATGACGGTAAGTAATCTCCAGGACCAGTTAGACCGTAGGGTCGAAATGCACCTTAAGGCGCAATTATTCTGCTGCGGCAGCCTCCGCGTCAGTAGCTGTTGCCTCTTCTGAGACCGCGGACTTTGTACGTTCCCGCATCCAAAGAATTCAAGCTGACCTAGAGGCCGGAGCGGCCAGAACGAACATTCTGGATCAATTTAAGACCCTCCTGTTAGGAGCAGATTTTCTATGTGACGCCTCTGCGCAACATTTGAAGCTGGCTGCGAAAAGTATGGCGCTTTCTTCTGCCAGCCGTAGGCCCCTCTGGTTACGACCATGGGTCGCTGATAACACCTCTAAGTTGGAAAGCTTGGCAGATAAAAAAAAAATCACCCTCAACAGTCCTTTCGGGGTCGCAGTAGGTCTAGAAACACAAGACTTCAGGGCCTCTCGAGATCCCAGAGACGTCAGGCGTCCTCCAGAGGTGGACGTGGTCGTGGTAGGGGCAGCGAACGCAAGGCGGACCTATGACTCTCCCGCTTACCTTCCCCCTTCCCCTCCAGACCCTCCATGCGATGCACAACTTCCAAGTGTTCCTCCGGTCGGAGGTCGTTTAAGTTTTTTTCAGCAGACTTGGCTGCAAGAAATTCCGGACCAGTGGGTCCTAAATATAATTTTGTTCGGTTACACAATAGATTTCGTGTCTCCCCCTCAGGAGAAATTTGTGTCAACCCGACCGTTACCCCAAATCAAACAAAATATCCTAGAGGACGCGGTCCTCCTTTATCTTCACAAAAAAGCCCTAGAGGAGGTTCCCTCCCACGAACGAGGGTGAGGGGTCTATTCCCCCATATTTCTAGTCCCAAAGCCTTCCGGAGACTGGCGCATGATAATAGATCTATGCTATCTAAATCGCTTCATAAGGCAGAAGCGCTTCAGAATGGAGACCATCCGCTCTTTAATCAATATCCTAAATCCCGGCGACCTCATGGTCCCTATAGATCTAAAGGATGCTTATCTTCATGTCCCTATTCATCCAACCCACCGAAAGTTCCTGAGAGTTGCGGTCTCCATAAAGGGTGTGGTAAAGCATTACCAATTTGCTGTTCTACCCTTTGGCATCTCTTCCGCTCCCCACACCTTTACCAAGGACGTGGCTCCAGTCGTTGCCAAACTCAGGCTTCAAGGGCTAGAAATCGTGCCATATCTAGATGACTGGCTTTTAAAAGCCGCCTCTCTATATATTCTTCAAACCCATCTTCATCTGGCTCTTCAGACTCTCCAGCAGTTAGGCTGGCTGATAAATTGGGAAAAATCCCAAATCCTACCTTCCACTTCCAGGATATTCCTGGGATTTATAGTGGATTCTCAGAGAATGACACTGTCTCTCTCCCCAGAAAGGAAAGATCGAGTTATAAGAGCCGCTCAGTTTCTCATGGCACCTCGTCGAGTGTCCATCAGAATACTGATGAAGATGTTGGGCCATATGTCAGCATCTGCAGAAGCAGTTCCTTGGGCCCTTTGGCACCTCCGTCCACTTCAAGAGGAAGTGTTAGCAGTCTGGAACCCCAACCCCAAGGGGTTGGACAAGACTCACTCCCTGTCTGTCAAAGTCCGGTCCTCACTCAAATGGTGGAGGAACCTATCAGATGGGAGGTCCTTGATTCAACCTCGTTGGATCACGTTGACCACAGACGCCTCCCTTCTAGGTTGGGGAGCCCATCTGGAAGACAGTCCAGTACAAAGTATCTGGACTCCACAGGAGAGGCTTCTCTCGTCCAATATGAGAGAACTAAGAGCTGTACGTCTAGCTCTTTATCACTTTGCTCCTCTCATCCGCGGAAAGGCGGTGAGAGTCCGTTCGGACAGCTGGACTGTGGTCGCTTACGTCAACAGACAGGGAGGTACAAGATCTCAACCTCTTCTCCAGGAAGTTGGTCTAATTCTCTCTTGGGCAAAGCTCAGTCTATCCCACCTTTCCGGGGTTCACATCAGGGGAGATCTCAACATAGTTGCGGATCGACTCAGTCGGGGTCTACCAGTTGCAGGCGAATGGTCACTGAACAGAGACATCTTCTCCCAGATCACTCTACAGTGGGGCACTCCAGAGATCGACTTAATGGCGACCCGGTTGAACGCGAAGGTGGACAAGTTTTGCTCCCTCTACACGGAAGACAACCCTCTGGCGATAGACGCTCTGTCCATTCCACGGAGGTTCAGGCTGGCATACATATTCCCTCCTCTTTCCATGATATTGCAATAATACCGTTTTGGCCGAAGAGGTCTTGGTTCACCCAGCTCATGAAGATGAGTCAGGGCACATATTGGAGACTTCCCCTAATGCAGGACCTAGTGTATCAGGACACAGGTTCCTGCCTAGATCTGAGGAAACTCAATCTGACAGCCTGGAGATTGATAGGTCCCTACTAGAAGCAGGAGGGCTTTCTGCGGAGGTCTTGAGAACTATTTCACACTCCCGTGCGGAGTCTACAAACAAGGCGTACTCAAAAATTCACAAGATCTTTCTTCAGTGGTGTGCTGTTAAAGAGGTAGTACCCTCAGATCCTCCTCTTTCAGCTATTTTACAATTCCTGCAGGACGGCCTGGACAAGGGTCTAAGCCTGTCTACTCTCAGAGTCCACATTTGTGCTCTCTCTGCCTCTTTAGGCAGACCATTATCTCAAGACCCCCTACTCAGGAGGTTCCTCAAGGGAGCCGAAAGATTAAAACCTAGAATCCTGAGACCTATCCCTGAATGGTATTTATCTATTGTTCTAAAGGGGCTATTCTCTCCCCCCTTTGAACCCTTAGAGAATGCCCTTAGAGAATGTAGATCTTAGGTATCTGTCCTTAAAGGTCGCATTTTTACTGGCCATAACATCGGCCAGATGGCCAAGAGGATTGGAGAGTTACAGGCCCTAGCGGCCGCTGAGCCTTATACCCTCTTTCTCCAGGACTCTGTCCTGTTGAGATTTTTACCAACCTTTGCTCCTAAGGTTCCCTCATTCGGTAACCAAAATCAGACCATCTCCTTGCCGGTCCTATGTCCTACTCCATCATCTCCTATAGAAAAAGCACTTCACTCCTTGGACATTTCCAGGAATCTAAAAGTCTACCTGAACAGGACTGCGGACTTTAGGAAATCAGAACACCTGCTGCTCTCTTTCTCCGGTAAAAGCAAAGGTCTAAAAGCCTCCAAACCCTCTCTAAGTAGATGGGTAAAGGAGGCAATCCGGGAAGCCTTTTTATCTCAAGGCTTGGCTCCTCCATCCTTTGTCACCGCCCACTCCACGAGGGCAATATCCACTTCCTTTGCGGAAAAAAATCTAGTTCCACTTGAACAGATTTGTGCTGCGGCTTCCTGCAGCTCCCACAGCACTTTCGTTAGACATTATCGCCTAGACTCTAGGCGCTCGGAGGGTGTAGCATTCGAACGTACCATTCTGTCTGCCGCCCTCTCATATATAAAAAAAAAAAAAAAAGGGGACAAGATTATGTACCTTTGGGAAGGCCCTCACAATTTGTTGTGTTGCTTGCTAGGTCCCAACTTGTGCTGCTGGTTAGGACGTAAGGGAAGCGTTAATTTTTAACGTAAATTTGTTTTCCCTTAGTCCTAACAGCAGCACACAAATTTCCCACCCTTGACTTGTTTCTACTTGTTATAAAGCACTGAGTTATGGGCAGTCTGTCCTTTATAGGGGTGGCTTTTCTACTAATTATTTAATTATTGCTTGGTAGGAAATTTTTTTCATCAAAAATTTCACCTGTCCTACTAGTTTCACAGGGGAGAACTCCCCACTTGTGCTGCTGTTAGGACTAAGGGAAAACAAATTTACGTTAAAAATTAACGCTTCTGCTTCTGTGAACACAAAATATTAAAGTTATATGACATCCAAAACATGATGTCACAGTAAATAACTCTGCTTTTGTCTTTAACCGGGCTCATTTTCACCTTAAGTACCAGGCCATTTTTTTGCAAATCTGACCAGTTTCACTTTATGTCGAAATAACTTTTAAACGCTTTTACTTATCCATGCCATTCTGAGATTGTTTTCTCGTCACATATTGTACTTCATGACAGTGGTAAAATTAAGTCCAAAATTTTCATTTTTATTTATAAAAAAAAATAAAATTACCAAAAATTTGAAAAAATTAGCAAATTTCCAAAATTCAATTTCTCTACTTTTATAATAGATAAAAAATAATACCTCCAAAAATAGTTATTACTTTACATTTCCCATATGTCTACTTCATGTTTGGATCATTTTGTAAATTACATTTTATTTTTTGGGGACGTTAGAAGACTTAGAAGTTTAGAAGCAAATCTTAACATTTTTCAGAAAATTTCCAAAATTCACTTTTTAAGGAGCAGTTCAGGTCTGAAGTCACTTTGTGAGGCTTACATAATAGAAACCACCCAAAAATGACCCCATTTTAGAAACTACACCCATTAAGGTATTCAAAACTGATTTTAAAAATGTTGTTAACCCTTTAGCTGTTCCACAAGAATTAATGGAAAATGGAGATGAAATTTCAGAATTTCCCTTTTTTGGCAGATTTTCAATTTTAATATTTTTTTTCCGCTAACAAAGCAAGGGTTAACAACCAAACAAAACTTAATATTTATTGCCCTGATTCTGTAGTTTACAGAAACACCCCATATGTTGTCATAAACTGCTGTACAGGAACAAGGCAGGGAGCAGAAGGAAATGAACGCCATATGGTTTTTGGAAGGCAGATTTTGCTGGACTGGTGTTTTAACACCATGTCCCATTTGAAACCCCCCTGATGCACCCCTAGAGTAGAAACTCCAAAAAGTGACCCCATTTTGGAAAGGTGCCAGTTTTGTTGGTATTATTTTAGGGTACATAGGATTTTTGGTTGCTCTATATTACACTTTTTGTGATGTAAAGTAACAAAAAAATTGAAATTCTGAACGTTCATCTCCATTTGCCATTAAATCTTGTGGAACACCTAAAGGGTTAACAAAGTTTGTAAAATCAGTTTTGAATACCTTGAGGGGTATAGTTTCTTAAATGGGGTCACTTTTTTGGAGTTTCTACTCAAGGGGTGCATCAGGGGGGCTTCAAATAGGACATGGTGTCAAAATAACAGTCCAGCAAAAACTGCCTTCCAAAAACCATATGGCGTTCCTTTCCTTCTGCGCCCTGCCGTGTGGCCATACAGCAGTTTAAGACCACATAGGGGGTGTTTCTGTAAACTACAGAATCAGGGCAATAAATATTGAGTTTTGTTTAGCTGTTAACCCTTGCTTTGTTACTGGAAAAAATTGATTAAAATGGAAAATTTGCCAAAAAATAGCTGTTTTGGCACCGTTTTTATTTTTTATTATTTGCAACGTTCATCTAACAGGTTAGATCATGTGCTATTTTTTTAGAGCAGGTTCTTACTGACACAGGGATACATAATATGTTTACTTTTTTTAATGTATTTAAGTTTTACACAATAATATCATTTTTGAAACAAAAAAAAAATTTTAGTGTCTCCATAGTCTGAGAGCCATATATATATTTTTTTTGGGCGATTATCTTAAGTAGTTGCTCATTATTTGCGGGATGAGATGATGGTTAGATTGGTACTATTTTAGGGTGCATACGCCTTTTTGATCGCTTGCTATTACACTTTTTGTGATGTAAGGTGACAAAAAAATAGCTTTTTGTCGCCGTTTTTATTTTATTGTTTTAACGATGTTCACCTGAGGGGTTAGGTCATGTGCAGGTTATTACAGATGCGGCGATACCTAATATGTCTACTTTTCTTAATTTTTTTTACGTTTAACATAAAAAAGCATTTTTGAAACAAAAAAAATCATGTTTTAGTCTGAGAGCCATAATTTTTTATTTTTGGGGCGATTGTCTTAGGTAGGGGCTCATTGTTTGCGGGATTAGGTGGCGGTTAGATTGGCACTATTTTGTGGGGCATACGCCTTTTTGATCGCTTGGTGTCGCACTTTTAGTGATGTAAAGTAACAAAAAAAATTGTTTATTTAGCACAGTTTTTATTTTATTTTTTTGACGGTGTTCATCTGAGGGGTTAGGTCATGTGATATGCCGTCGGGTCCCCATTAAAAGACTCTGACAACAGGGCGCTCCTGACAAGAGTCCTTTGGACACAAGTGAGGGAAGTACAAGGAGGTTGAGTTTGTTCCTTGGGTAAATTGTTTGAACATTAATAAAACATGGCTCAGCTAATTTTGATTAACCTGAGAAAGGAAAGGGGAAAAAGGAATAGCATCACAGGACCTCTGATGCTGAAGCTAAGGCAGCCACTCTATATCCTGCAGCTGTGATACGATAGTGCAGGTTTCCTGCCTGCCTGAGGCTGTGGCCCCTTCTGCCCAGATGATCCTGCTGGAGCAGAGGAGGACCTCTGGCTCCAGTGTTGATGGCAAATAGGCTTCAGGGGGCAATCTGGTACTGTTCTGGTGCTAATGCTATGCTTATTTTGTAAATTTCTGATTCTTGGCAAATACATTTTGTACAAAATTATTTGGGCCCATCTGCCGGCGTCAAGGCGATCTCTATAAGATAGGAACCTAACACTAAATACTACCTGGTGTAGTGCCATATGGTCCGCCTTAAAATTCAGGGAATGCAGGTTCCACGTGCATGCTGGCTCCACTCTGCCTTTTAACATTTTTTGTACCAAAATGGCCTCCATTAAATCCAGGGAATGCAGGTACCAACATGTATACGAGTATGGACCCAGCATGCATGTGGAACTGGCATTTCCTGTATTTTATGGCGGCCAGTATGGTACTATAACAGGTAGTATTTAGTGTTAGATTCCTGTCTTATAGAGATCGCCTTGATGTTTGGCAGACGGGCGCAAATAATTCTGTACAAATTATATTTGCCAAGAATCTCAAATTTATGAAATAAACAAAGCATTAGCACCAGAATATTTTCAATAACTATGACATTATTGTACTTTAATTGTGTTTGAAGAGTGCTGTTGCATTGTCTTTTTTTCTTCGTATGTGCAGCTATGGCATTGGGATGTGCTGACTGACCCCTATTTTTATGTAAAAAAGGCCACACTGCATTTCTAAAGGTCTTCTAAGCATCAAGAACCCATAAGCATAGTAGGTGGTTGCGCTGGGTTTTGGGCCAGTACTGTGGACGCGACGGCCAGTCTAAGAGTTGAAAAGTTGCTTCTGCCCTAAGTAAGGCCTGTCTGAGCATCGCAGAGAAAACCGGGGATGTCGTATATCTGGACTTCTCCAAAGCATCTGACACTGTACCACATAAAAGGTTAGTATATAAAATGAGAATGCTCGAACTGGGAGAAAACGTCTGTAAGTGGGTAAGTAACTGGCTGAGGGATAGAAAACAGAGGGTGGTTATTAACGGTACACACTCAGATTGGGTCACTGTCACTAGTGGGGTACCTCAGGGGTCAGTATTGGGCCCTATTCTCTTCAATATATTTATTAATGATCTTGTAGAAGGCTTGCACAGTAAAATATCAATTTTCGCAGATGACACTAAACTGTGTAAAGTAATTAACACTGAAGAGGACAGTATACTGTATATATACTACAGAGGACAGTATACTATATATACTACAGAGGACAGTATACTGTATATATACTACAGAGGTCAGTATACTGTATATATACTACAGAGGTCAGTATACTGTATATATATATATATATATACTACAGAGGACAGTATACTGTATATATACTACAGAGGACAGTATACTGTATATATATACTACAGAGGACAGTATACTGTATATATACTACAGAGGTCAGTATACTGTATATATACTACAGAGGTCAGTATACTGTATATATACTAGAGGTCAGTATACTGTATATATACTAGAGGTCAGTATACTGTATATATATACTACAGAGGACAGTATACTGTATATATACTACAGAAGACAGTATACTACTACAGAGGGATCTGGATAGATTGGAGGTTTTGGCAGATAAGTGGCAGATGAGGTTTAACACTGACAAATGTAAGGTTATGCACATGGGAAGGAATAATGCAAGTCACCCGTACATACTAAATGGTAAAACACTGGGTAACACTGACATGGAAAAGGATCTAGGAATTTTAATAAACAGTAAACTAAGCTGCAAAAAACAGTGTCAGGCAGCTGCTGCCGAGGCCAATAAGATAAGAGGTTGCATCAAAAGGTGCATAGATGGCGGTGATGAGAACATAGTCCTACTACTTTACACATCACTAGTCAGACCACACATGGAGTACTGTGTACAGTTCTGGGCTCCAGTGAACAAGGCAGACATAGCAGATCTGGAGACGGTCCAGAGGAGGGCAACTAAAGTAATAACTGGAATGGGGCAACTACAGTACCCTGAAAGATTATCAAAATTAGGGTTATTCACGTTAGAAAAAAGACGACTGAGGGGAGATCTAATTACTATGTATAAATATATCAGGGGTCAGTACAGAGATCTATCCCATCATCTATTTATCCCCAGGACTGTGACTGTGACGAGGGGACATCCTCTGCGTCTGGAGGAAAGAAGGTTTGTACACAAACATAGAAGAGGATTCTTTACGGTAAGAGCAGTGAGACTATGGAGCTCTCTGCCTGAGGAGGTGGTGATGGTGAGTACAATAAAGGAATTCAAGAGGGGCCTGGATGTATTTCTGGAGCGTAATAATATTACAGGCTATGGCTACTAGAGAGGGGTCGGTGATCCAGGGAGTTATTCTGATTGGAGTCGGGAAGGAATTTTTTATTCCCCTAAAGTGAGGAAAATTGGCTTCTACCTCACAGGTTTTTTTTGCCTTCCTCTGGATCAACTTGCAGGATGACAGGCCGAACTGGATGGACAAATGTCTTTTTTCGGCCTTATGTACTATGTTACTATGTTACTATTAGCTGGATACGATTCGCTAATGTTTTCACCTAGAGTTTATAATCGTGGTCAAGCAATGAAATTGGGCAGAAAGATTGAGTCTTCAAGGGATCTCTACCAGGTTCATGGAGATCTGTCCAGGAGTCAGTAACACAGTGAATAGGAGTCAGATGAGTAAAGACCGAGTTAAATATTAGGTATTGTAAGGGGATGGGATGTTTTGCAATACTCTGCCAAAAGACCATCTGGACCCGGTGTTTTACCATTCAATGCCACAAAAATGGCCCACCGAACCTCCTCCTCCATGATAGCAGAATCCAATGAGTATAGAAAAGAATTAAAGGAGTTATCCAACTTAAAACTTTTCCTCAGTCCCCATTAGAGTAGCCGGAACAGTAGGGTGGTCATACTTACTTGGTACCTGCGTTACGGCTTAGTTGCTCCATGGCTGCCTATGCAGGTCCAGGGTCTCTGGGAAACAACAGTAATTTGCTGCAGCGGTCAAGTGCCACCTCGTCAACAGGATGCTGATTCTCAAAGACCCCGGACCTGCGGAGGCGGATGTGGAGCGATGGAGCCGGAAACCAGTGGTGGAGACCAGATAAGTATGAACACCACCTGAGGTCTGGACACTCTGAAGGCATCTGTTAAAAGGTTTAAATCTGGATAACCACTTTAATAATGGGGAGGAGAGCAGGGACTGCCCTGTAGAGGTCTTCATAGTAATCACTGAATATTTAAGCAATTTATACAGGATTAGCAGTAACTGTGCCAGTCAGAGGGTTCTGCAACTGGATGACTGGTTTATAAAGTTGACTAGATTTAGTAAGGGCCGCTAATAATTTACCCGTCTTATTGCCCCAACAATAGAATTTAATATATGACATCTGCATCTGACAATGTGAAGAAAATAAACGTGGAATCCAGCTTCCCATAAAAACAATGTCTTTATTTCTTTAGCGGTAAAAGCATATTCATGACACCAAAATTCTACGCGTTTCGGACAGTGAAATATTAGTCCTTAATCATGACATAGAAAAGTGAGAAAGAACACTTCCTTTTAAACATAGTAACACCTGATGCTGATTATTCACTCACGTCACATGGTTGTGAGGGGGAGGGGAACCTCAGCAAAACACCCAATACGTGCATTAAAAATTACTTGTAAAAGTTGCTATTTATATTATAAACCTAAGTCATATTTCTTGTTCAAACCATTGGGTGCGTAGCTCCCCAAACTGAACATCCAATATGCTTCTCTGCTCAAGAGCTTGCGCTTATGGTCACCTCCTCTGATAGGCCGAGACTCTCTTCCCTGGAGAGAAAAAGCCGCAGTATTCTGCTTGTGAACTCGCAAAATGTAAACTGGCGGCAGAAACATTTCGCATTTTAAAATGTGGAATGTCTGAAAGATGTTTACGTAGCCTAGTTTAATCTGCTTTGTGGTACATCCCACGTATTGTAGATGGCATTCATTACATGTAATGACATATATCGCAAAGTCAATGTTGCAATTGAGGAGTTGTTTTATGTTATGGATTTTACCATTGGTTGTGTACATGATACTTTTACTGATATCCATATAACCACAGTATATACACCTATTACTGCCGCATTTATAGTTCCCTTTATAGGATAACCATGTCTGCTGGGATTTAGGGTGGTCATAGAATAGACTCGGGTTAATCTTTTGTCCCACCGTAGGGGCCCTGTGTGCTACACACCGGACTCCCGAGGACACTATCCCGTCCCACCCCTGATCACCAGTAAGGACTGGTAAGTGACAAACCTTCATGTATTCTTCACTGTAATTGGTTACAAAGGTAATTGTTTTTTCTCTTGTCAGAGGCCAAATTTATATTTTTATATTCCTATTCCTATTTTCATTTTTATTAATTTTATTTTTACTAGTTGACTGTTTATTTGGAAACACTAGATCATGTCTATTAAGGGACAGGGCTGATGCAATGGCAACCTCTATATCTTTGGTGCGGTATTGTCTCGCCTGCAATCTCCTTCCAATGACTTGTGCCTCCTCCATATAACCCAAATCATCGGATCATTTCCCCCCTTGGTATATTTTTTACCACATGGGGGGGATGGCAAGGCATTGCCAGAAGAGTGGTGCTGCCTGCAGTGTCTTTCCTGAAAGTGGAAGTCAAACCACTCCCGTGGTAACGTCCCCCTGGAGGCAAAGATCCAAAAACGAAATAGATGTATTATAGGACAAACTACATTTTATAGAGTCCGTGCACTGGTTTAAGAAGTCTCCAGACAATGGTATGTCAGCCACATCTCCTCTCCACACCATCAACCAATCATCGATGTAGCGTCCATACCATTTGATGGAGATAAAAAATGGATTAGTCTCTGCAAATAAAAAATGTTTCTCCCACCATGCCATAAAAATATTTGCAACTGATGGTGAGAATTTAGCCCCCATGGAAACTCCAGAAATCTGGAGGAAGAAGTCTCCATTGAACATAAAGAAATTATGCTTTAATAAAAAATCTGACAATGAGACTACCGTATTTTTCGCCCCATAAGACGCACTTTTTCTTCCCCCAAAATGGGGGAGAAATGCCCCTGCGTCTTATGGGGCGAATGCTTGCCGTTTTACATCACAAGCTGCGATGTAGGAGCGAGCGGGGACTCGGGGAGGGACTGGGAGGAGGATCTGGGGGCTGGCAATAGCGGCGGGGCGGTGCAGTCAGTGTAATATAGCCGCGCCCCGCCGCTCCGGTATACTAATATAAGATGTCATATTCATTTATTGGTTATTAAACATGCCCCCTCAGTCCTATTACTACCTTACATCCTAATCGCATCTGTAGAATTCAGGCAGGCCAGGCGGGCGGCAGCGTAACTCTTGTCATGTGCCTGAATGAAGCAGGCGGCGCAGGCAAGTGACGTCAGTGAGAGACGCGCCGGCCGCCCGGCTTGGGCTGCCTGAATTCTACAGAAGCGATTAGGATGTAAGGTAGTAATAGGACTGAGGGGGCATGTTTAATAACCAATAAATGAATATGACATCTTATATTTGTATACTGGCGGCAGCGGGCGGGGGGGGGGGAGGCGGGGGCGATCTGTGGATGGCACAGTTATGGGCTGGGGGGGGTCTGTGGATGGCACAGTTATGGGCTGGGGGGGTCTGTGGATGTCACTGTTATGGGCTGGGGGGGGTCTGTGGATGTCACTGTTATGGGCTGGGGGGGGTCTGTTAATGGCACTGTTATGGGCTGGGGGGGGTCTGTGGATGGCACTATTATGGGCTGGGGGGGGGTCTGTGGATGTCACTGTTATGGGCTGGGGGGTCTGTGGATGGCACTATTATGGGCTGGGGGGGTCTGTGGATGTCACTGTTATGGGCTGGGGGGGGTCTGTGGATGTCACTGTTATGGGCTGGGAGGGTCTGTGGATGGCACTGTTATGGGCTGGGGGGTCTGTGGATGGCACTGTTATGGGCTGGGGGGGGTCTGTGGATGTCACTGTTATGGGCTGGGGGGGGTCTGTGGATGGCACTATTATGGGCTGGGGGGGGTCTGTGGATGGCACTGTTATGGGCTGGGGGGGGGTCTGTGGATGGCACTGTTATGGGCTGGGGGGGTCTGTGGATGTCACTGTTATGGGCTGGGGGGGGGTCTGTGGATGTCACTGTTATGGGCTGGGGGGGGTCTGTGGATGTCACTGTTATGGGCTGGGGGGGGGGGTCTGTGGATGGCACTGTTATGGGCTGGGGGGGGTCTGTGGATGGCACTGTTATGGGCTGGGGGGTCTGTGGATGGCACTATTATGGGCTGGGGGGTCTGTGGATGGCACATATATAACAGTGCCACCCACAGATCCCCCCAGCCCATAACAGTGCCAGCCACAGATCACCCTGTAACAGTGTCCGTCATCCACAGATCCCCCCATAACAGTGTCCGTCATCCACAGATCCCCCCCATAACAGTGACCGTCATCCACAGATCCCCCCCATAACAGTGTCCGTCATCCACAGATCCCCCCATAACAGTGACCGTCATCCACAGATCCCCCATAACAGTGTCTGTCATCCACAGATCCCCCCCATAACAGTGTCCGTCATCCACAGATCCCCCCATAACAGTGTCAGCCATCCACAGATCCCCCCCATAACAGTGTCAGCCATCCACAGATCCCCCATAACAGTGTCTGTCATCCACAGATCCCCCCCATAACAGTGTCCGTCATCCACAGATCCCCCCATAACAGTGTCAGCCATCCACAGACCACCATTAGTTCCAAACCCACCAAACACACAGCACACCTTTTGGTTAAAAATATATTTTTTCTTATTTCCCTCCCCAAAAACCTAGGTGCGTCTTATAGGGCGAAAAATACGGTATATATAAAAGAGTCCAGAAGATGTTCAGCCATGAAGTATTCTTGTGGTGTCTCCGTAGAAGGGGATAAGACAAGCGCACCTCGGGCCTGTAACCAGGAGTTATGTATTTCATCAAACCTTTTCTCCTTCTTTCTAAGCGAGAGATAACGGACTGTTATACTTTTTATCCTTTATTTATTATTTCTGTTTTTTCTCCATTTATTAGATTTCTATATTCTATCTTTTATTACATGTATTTCTTCTTATATCTATGTCCGGGCAGCAGGATGTATGTCCCCATATAAAGGGGACTGAGGGCAGCCATCAGATAATGTCTGTACACAGGGATGCAGGGAAGACATGGTTGGTGTGTCCTCTGCCTGCCCACCAGCCGCCTCTAATGAAGGGATTTCCTCTGATGTCAGCAGTTTCCTCCAGTGCAGGACCCAGCACCATCTTCATATTCTTATCCTCTTTGCTGAGATCTTCAGGTGAAGTTCATGGTGTTGCTGAGGACGCCATGAGGACCAGACATCTCATATTTCTCTTATTCGCCGGTGTCATCATAACTGCAGCAGCAGAAGAACCTGAGGCATCTGCAGGAGATAAGACCGGAGGGGGTTCAAGAGAGTGGACAGGTCAAGAGGTGACAGTGGGGACTGATACATACATAAAGGGAATCAACTCGGTAAAGGAGGAGAGCATATTTAAAAGAAGAAAAACTACCACAAGAGGACACAGTTTTAAATTTTAGGGGCAAAGGTTTAAAAGTAATATAAGGAAGTATTACTTTACTGAGAGAGTAGTGGATGCATGGAATAGCCTTCCTGCAGAAGTGGTAGCTGCAAATACAGTGAAGGAGTTTAAGCATGCATGGGATAGGCATAAGGCTATCCTTCATATAAGATAGGGCCGGGGGCTATTCATAGTATTCAGGATATTGGGCAGACTAGATGGGCCAAATGGTTCTTATCTGCCGACACATTCTATGTTTCTATGATGAAGAGAGGGGTAGTAGGTCCTAGAGATACGAGCTGATTACGGTGAGTCCTGCTGCTGGGTCCCCCCACAATCAGCTGGTATTACTGGAGGAAACATTTAGGGAACTCTTCTGGGAAAGTCAAGTGTTCACCAGAGGGTAGGAAATGTCCTCTATAGCGAGAGGGGCCCTCTGTGATGCGTCTCTGCTCGGGATAATAGAGAGGATGCTGACGGGGGACCTCAAATATTTTCTGCATTTGCCCTCATAGAAGGAGTACAGGGGGTCATGTAAAGTCGTGTACTTACCTTGTTAGTCTGTTCCTGCTGCTCTTTCTGATGCTGCTTGGAAAAGTAAGAATAGATTTTTTTTTTATTCCCTGCATCGGCAAACACAGTGGGGTCCTAGTGCCCCAAAAAACTATCTTGCCCCCTTCCTAGTTCATGAACGTTTAATGCATTAAATCAATTATTTCTGTGGCCAATAGGGGGAGCTCATTGCAGGCTGATGTATCATAGAGTTCACTGTGTAAACCCCTATGCAGTGAGCTCCTTCAAGTGGCAGTTACAGGTAGACTGAAGGTAAATTATTACTTACCTGCTGCTCTTGTTTTGTCTTCTCAGGCAATTTGGTGTCCACCAACCGCGTCTTGTCCTAAAGGAAAGATTAAAGTAGATAAGATCAGCTCCATGTGATGACAGGATCAGTCTATACAGTTCTGTACACGGAGACTGTCCTGTGTCATGTCCTGTGGACACTAAATGAGGCAGAGCTCAAAGCAGGAAAGTATGTGACCACTAAAATTCAGTCTTACTTTATTCTATAAACTTACTGGGTGGTCTCCTCAGTTGGTCGGGCCGGCATCACCTCTATGTCCAATGGTCTATAATGAAAATAACAGTTCTGACAACAATGTATGGGCTCCGATCACATAGTTATATATACCTATATCTGGAAATATTATCAGCTCATTATATATAGACTCTGTACTCACCTTGCTGTGTTCTCAGCTTGTTCATCCTCTACAATCTCTTTCTCCTCTACTTCCTCTACTCCCACCTTTTCCTTTTCCATTTCCTCTCTAGCATTTTCCTCTTTCACTTCCTCCTCTTCTGCCTTTTCCTCCTCCGCCACCTTCTTCTCCTCCTCTTCTTCCTCCAGTTCTATTTCCTCCTTGCTATTAGACATAGAACATACATTATATCAGGACTTTGTTCTCATCATTATTAGGGGAGGAGTTTAGATGGAGATCGGGTGGGAATTTAGTTTTCTATATTTTTCCCTCTTAGAGAATGGGATAAACCTCAATAATCCTCAGTGTGATGCTCTATGGTCTGGTTTTAAGGTAAAAAAGTTTGTGCTGCCCCTCCCCTCCCCCTCTTGCCCAGGCTCCAGCATTGCCAGTTCCTCCCTGCCCGGTTTATACTCTTACATAGTGTCCATCTTAAAGGGTGGCTCCAATTTCTTCACTGTTCGTATCCTATAATAGAAAACAGGTCTGGTTACTGGAACTGCTCAATAAACACCCCAAATATAAGATGTGGCAAGACTGGTGCCCCCTTTGATCATTATCACATTTACTAGTAATAATTAATATCCATGACATCACAACATAATTAACCCCTTGCATCTGGAATGTTTTATGATGAGAATGTCATCAATATAGCGAGTCTTTCAGATAAATAGACTGATATTAAATTCAGAAGCTTTCCTTCTACCTTCCTATAGAGGACACAGGAGAATTGTCCTTTCTATAAATATACATGTCACATATGGTGGGGGACAACTCATCCATCACCTTGTAAGGCAGACGCCTATATCGCCCTATTATTCTATGATATAATCACCTTACTGGCAGCTCGGAGCCCTTCACCGTCCACCACCACCTGTTAGGGAAATACAATGAGATTATATCTACAGGTTAGGAATATTCTCATTCATAGACATGATACAATATGACATCATTTGAGATTTCCATTGTAACAGCCAATCAGATCTCTGTGTTCATTTTCCCGCATTTTTATGTATGAGGCCTGATGACTGTATGAAATGTTTTGTGGTTGCCTGATGTGTGTTTTCTGTGCACTCTGCAACGCATGGAGATTTAAACTGTGTCCTTTCCACTATGGACGTCTCATATATGAAGGTGGAGCTGTGGCTGAAGAAAACTTTTATCTATTAATATTCAGATCTAGAGATAGAAATATTATAGATTATATCTGACCTTTTGACCTTGGGCTGCTTTACCTACAGGTAGAATGTGGGGTGATGTTCAGGACAATAAATGTTGCATGTTGTGGATCAGTAATTCTTCTACACAGTGTGGAAGATTTATCAAACTGCTGCAAGATCAGATTGTAGCTCTGAAAGCCAGTTGGAAAATGTAAATTGTGACCTGATTAGCTGCTATGGAGAACTGCTCCACAGGTTCTTTGCCATATTCTTGATTAATCAATTCAATCACTGTCCTAACTCAATATACAGAACTTTACATTGATGTACTTACATGAGAACCTGATATTTTTCCTCCTCACTTTCTTCTTCTTCCTCTTTCACCACCGCGCCTTCATTCTCCTCCTCAGTATTGATAACTTCCCCCATCTCTTCCAGTACTTCTTCTTCCTTGATGTTCTTCTCCTCTAACTCCTTGATTGTATTGTCTTCCACTTTCCCATGCTTTTCGATGTTTATCTCCTCCATAACCTTCTCTACCTCCTCGATCTTATTCTCCATATTTTTGATCTCCTCCACCTCCTTGATCTTAATCTCCTCCACCGCCACGATCTTAATCTCCACTTCCTTGATCTTAATCACCTCCATCTCCTCGATTTTAACTTCCTCTGCCTCTATGATCTTAATCTCCTCCGCCTCCTCAACCTTAATCTCCTCCACGACCTCCCTGATGTTTATCTGCTCCAACTCCTCCTCAGTGTTAATCTCCTCTATCTCATTCTCCATGGTTATATCCTCCAAGATGTTAATCTTCTCATTCTCTTTCTTGATGTTACCATACTCCACGTCCTCATCGATGTTAATCTTCTCCATCTCCTTCTCCTCAATCTTAATCTCCTCCTCCTCCTTTTTCTCCTCCTTGACTTCCTCCAATCTAAAAGTAGATAAGACAGTGAGAGTCCAGGACATGCTCTGTGTGCTCTATTGATATAGAAATGATGAATAGTCATGTGGAAATGAGTAATGGACAAGTCCCATTTACCAGATCTATCCTCAACTTGTACCCATACCTCAGGACCTGAGCCTATAACAAAAAATTTCTATCAATATTTATGTATTATCTAAACTTCAAGACCTATCCTCAAATCTTCAGTCTTCACTTATTGGTCCTTGCATTTTATCCCTTATCTGACCATCAAAACCCTAACCTATAGCAGCGACTGAGGAACTCCCCAGCACTCAAAACCCTAAGGACCCACTTACTGTTACCGATACACAAAAAGTACTGGGGTAATACAGAGATAATAAACACAGTGATGTCACAGTACAGAGACTCTGTATAGGTGAAAACATAAAGAAGTTCAGGCACAGGAATGATGCACACAGCAGAGATGACCATGGGGCATCTATAATAACACTGAGGACGGGGCCACATTCTATTTTCCACACCCCCTTCCATCCTCTATAGTCACCATTAACTGCACCTTATATCTCACTGGAAATGGGCCTTTAGTTGTTTGACCCCATAGCAACTGAAATGTCTGCAAACCCAGCAGTTATATTCCTGATCCACATAGCAAAACACAGAGTGTCCCTTCCAAATCTCCTATTTCCCTAACACAGCAGCTGGCAGCCACCACTAGGGGGAGCTCAGTGCATACGGATTTATAAAACTACAATCAAACGGCATGTGAGCTGAATACAGTGAGCTCCCCCTAGTGACCACTGCAGGAAAAAACACAACAGGAAGCAGTAAAAGCAAATGCATAGAGCAGCCCCTGTCCCATAGCAGTCACTGAGTCTCCCTCTGCGGTAGGTACACCACTGCCACCCGCATCCCTTCTACTGGGTCCATCTGTGAAGCTTCTACATGCGGTTATACTCAGGTGCTGAGAGTAATCAGACATATTGTACACTTACAGGAAAGATGGACTTACCTGACTCTACGCAATTCACCAACCAAAGCTGCAGAAGAGGAAAAGGAAAGAGGCGGCCATTACTGAAGAGGAGGAGACATGATAGAAGAAGATGACAGACACAACAGGAGCTGAGGACACAGCAGACTTACCTCCAGCACCAACTACAACCCTCAGGGGAGTGTCAGCTCTGCAGCCCCTTATATAATGTGTGTGATGTCATAATGTGCGGGGGAGGAGCCAACAGCACAACATTCCATAACATCATAAAGAGGCCGGAGGAGGTAGCCAATCAGAATGTGCGGGGAGGAGCCAAAAGCACAGTATTCTGTGACATCATAAAGAGGCCGGAGGAGGCAGCCAATCAGGTGTAATCTATATTGAATGTATGTAAATTTCCAACTTTAGCCCTGTACAATGGAAGACAGTATATATATAATGTATATCTAGACGGTATATAGACAGGACATTATAGATAATTCTACTGTATAATAGACGCTTGTTTCTGGACCTGCTGCTATTTCTCCGAAAACTTTTTTATGTTTGTAATTTATTCCAATAAACTTTATTCATTTTTCTGCAGATACAATACATTGGGGCCTATAGGCACATATCCATAGTGTCCCATAAGTGGGTCTTCCCCATGCATAATGGTAGTTATTCCCCAGCAGCGGGATATCAGTGGTATAGCCCTCCGCTCCTGAGTCGGCGCCATCCCCGCTCCATATATCATTGTATCTATCGCTCTCGACATTGATACAATTTTCTCCTGATTCGTTATTTTGTGTCACTGACACCTGAACCAGTGATGTGTGACCTGCTGTTCTCCAGCTGATGTGTAACTACAACTCCCAGCATGCCATGGAAAATGCAGACTGTCAGCCTATGCTGGGACTTGTAGCTCCACAACAGCTGCACATTGCAGATCTGTAATGTTAACAAAGGGTTAATGTACCATGCAAGCAGCAGCTATGGGGTCAGTGATGGGGCCACAGGGCGAGGGGGCAGTTCGGGTATAGACCCCACATAACATAGGAAATCATTGCAGTATTATCCCTGGTGGTCCAGGCAGGCTCGGACTGGCCCACAGGGGTACAGCGGAATCCCCCGGTGGGCCCCTGAGCAAGGTGGGCCCCTAGTCTCCCACCCCCTGCACAAGTGGCACATAACACAGTAGACTTACTGCACTACATACATATATTCAATGTACAGCACCTCAACCAGCCGATGTTCATATAAAAGCTTGTTAGATAATTTATTATATTGAATGTATCTGTACGGTGGGCCCTAGGTATCCGGGTCCGACACTGGGTCCAGGGGACGATCATCTCTATGTAACACCCCTGTATATCAACATATGGTAACCCCTGGTAACAGGAACCAGAGCACAAACCGGGGTGTGGCCTCTCCTTGTCCCCCTTTTATGGCCTGTGCCCCCCGTGTCTGTGTAGACATATACCATGGTGCAGTATTATATAGACCGTGCATACAGGGGGCACTTAGGGATATCCAACGACCCGAAAACAACACTTCTTCCTCCACAAGAGAAACCAAGAAGCATCGCTCAATAAAAATCATATTTCTGTAATTATACAGGGGGCACTCCATACATAATATACCTCTAGGTGGTGCTCCATGTGAATAATTGCAGTGGGTACTGTGCGGTATTATATTATCTGACGCTGTATGTCAGTATTATTACACGAGAGAACCGTATGTATTGAAGGCAGTGGAAGACCTTACTGCAATGTTTTACTAAAGGTCACTACATTAAGTTCCTGGCTGCAGTCTTCATTCCTTCCTTCCTTCATGTTCAGACCCCTGATATTCAGTTCACAACCTGCCCCTGCTTTCAGACTTTATGACATTACATTCACACATAGAAAGCTTCATTCCAACATCTTCTTGGAGCAGGATTATTTTTATCAGTGTGTTACATGCTAAATGTCAGGTCTGTGTTTCCAGGATGCTGCTGTTGGCACTAGCTCTCATATCAACACAGCTTCATGTGTGAACTGGTTTCTCCTCTGCAGACACTGATAGTGGCCCTGTCTTTCTCAACTCTTTGCAGACTGCGGATTCTGGTTTGTGATTCCCCACAGGGGGCAGTATTGGAGAGGTCAGTGTTAGTAGTGGGGTACCACAGGGGGCAGTATTGGAGAGGTCAGTGTTAGTAGTGGGGTAACACAGGGGGCAGTATTGGAGAGGTCAGTGTTAGTAGTGGGGTACCACAGGGGGCAGTATTGGAGAGGTCAGTGTTAGTAGTGGGGTACCACAGGGGGCAGTATTGGAGAGGTCAGTGTTAGTAATGGGGTACCACAGGGGGCAGTATTGGAGAGGTAAGTGTTAGTAGTGAGGTACCACAGGGGGCAGTATTGGAGAGGTCAGTGTTATTAGTGGGGTACCACAGGGGGGCAGTATTGGAGAGGTCAGTGTTAGTAGTGGGGTACCACAGGGGGCAGTATTGGAGAGGACAGTGTTAGTAGTGGGGTACCACAGGGGGCAGTATTGGAGAGGTCAGTGTTAGTAGTGGGGTACCACGGGGGGCAGTATTGGAGAGGTCAGTGTTAGTAGTGGGGTACCACAGGGGGGCAGTATTGGAGAGGTCAGTGTTAGTAGTGGGGTACCACAGGGGGCAGTATTGGAGAGGTCAGTGTTAGTGGGGTACCACAGGGGGCAGTATTGGGGAGGTCAGTGTTAGTAGTGGGGTACCACAGGGGGCAGTATTGGAGAGGTCAGTGTTAGTAGTGGGGTACCACAGGGGGCAGTATTGGAGAGGTCAGTGTTAGTAGTGGGGTACCACAGGGGGCAGTATTGGAGAGGTCAGTGTTAGTAGTGGGGCACCACAGGGGGCAGTATTGGAGAGGTCAGTGTTAGTAGTGGGGTACCACAGGGGGCAGTATTGGAGAGGTCAGTGTTAGTAGTGGGGTACCACAGGGGGCAGTATTGGAGAGGTCAGTGTTAGTAGTGGGGTACCACAGGGGGTAGTATTGGAGAGGTCAGTGTTAGTAGTGGGGCACCACAGGGGGCAGTATTGGAGAGGTCAGTGTTAGTAGTGGGGTACCACAGGGGGCAGTATTGGAGAGGTCAGTGTTAGTAGTGGGGTACCACAGGGGGCAGTATTGGAGAGGTCAGTGTTAGTAGTGGGGTACCACAGGGGGCAGTATTGGAGAGGTCAGTGTTAGTAGTGGGGTACCACAGGGGGCAGTATTGGAGAGGTCAGTGTTAGTAGTGGGGTACCACAGGGGACAGTATTGGAGAGGTCAGTGTTAGTAGTGGGGTACCACAGGGGGCAGTATTGGAGAGGTCAGTGTTAGTAGTGGGGTACCACAGGGGGCAGTGTTGGAGAGGTCAGTGTTAATAGTGGGGTACCACAGGGGGCAGTATTGGAGAGGTCAGTGTTAGCAGTGGGGTACCACAGGGGGCAGTATTGGAGAGGTCAGTGTTAGTAGTGGGGTACCACAGGGGGCAGTATTGGAGAGGTCAGTGTTAGTAGTGGGGTACCACAGGGGGCAGTATTGGAGAGGTCAGTGTTAGTAGTGGGGTACCACAGGGGGCAGTATTGGAGAGGTCAGTGTTAGCAGTGGGGTACCACAGGGGGCAGTATTGGAGAGGTCAGTGTTAGTAGTGGGGTACCACAGGGGGGCAGTATTGGAGAGGTCAGTGTTAGTAGTGGGGTACCACAGGGGGGCAGTATTGGAGAGGTCAGTGTTAGTAGTGGGGTACCACAGGGGGCAGTATTGGAGAGGTCAGTGATAGTAGTGGTGTACCACAGGGAGCAGTATTGGAGAGGTCAGTGTTAGTAGTGGGGTACCACAGGGGGCAGTATTGGAGAGGTCAGTGTTAGTAGTGGGGTACCACAGGGGGCAGTATTGGAGAGGTCAGTGTTAGTAGTGGGGTACCACAGGGGGCAGTATTGGAGAGGTCAGTGTTAGTAGTGGGGTACCACAGGGGGCAGTTTTGGAGAGGTCAGTGTTAGTAGTGGGGTACCACAGGGGGCAGTATTGGAGAGGTCAGTGTTAGTAGTGGGGTACCACAGGGGGCAGTATTGGAGAGGTCAGTGTTAGTAGTGGGGTACCACAGGGGGCAGTATTGGAGAGGTCAGTGTTAGTAGTGGGGTACCACAGGGGGCAGTATTGGAGAGGTCAGTGTTAGTAGTGGGGTACCACAGGGGGGCAGTATTGGAGAGGTCAGTGTTAGTAGTGGGGTACCACAGGGGGCAGTATTGGAAAGGTCAGTGTTAGTAGTGGGGTACCACAGGGGGCAGTATTGGAGAGGTCAGTGTTAGTAGTGGGGTACCACAGGGGGCAGTATTGGAAAGGTCAGTGTTAGTAGTGGGGTACCACAGGGGGCAGTATTGGAGAGGTCAGTGTTAGTAGTGGGGTACCACAGGGGGCAGTATTGGAGAGGTCAGTGTTAGTAGTGGGGTACCACAGGGGGCAGTATTGGAGAGGTCAGTGTTAGTAGTGGGGTCCCACAGGGGGGGGGTGAGGCAGTATTGGAGAGGTCAGTATTAGTAGTGGGGTACCACAGGGGGCAGTATTGTCTGCAGATATTGTCATGTGTGTTCTCTCCTCTCTCCATAGTAGCGATTATCAATCTTTAGCACTCAAGCTGTTATGAAACTACAACTCCCAGCATGCAAGCTTGCTGCTCTTAGAACTCCCACAGAAGTAAATTGAGCATGATGGGAGTGGTAGTTCCACAACAGCTGGAGTGCCAGAGGTTGCCGACCCCTTCTCCATACTGATTGGACTTGACTCCGCCATAGGCCGGTAAGTCTTTCCTCTGTTGTGGGTAAACTGTGTGAAGGTTTTCTAAGAGATGCTATCCTGGAGAATCTCAGTGATAATAAGCGTATAACGCTGTACCAGCGCGGCGTCACGTGGGATCGGTCCTGTCAGACTAATCTAATCAATTTCTAAGAGAAGGTAAGAGAGGATGGGGGTCGTGGATGTTGTATGGTTTTGCTAAATCATTTGATTCTGTGCCGCATAAAGGTTAGTATATAAAGTGAGCATTAGAGATGAGCGAATGTAATATTTTAAAATTTGTTCACGCTTCGTTTGGTGGTAAAAGCAGAATTGCGTTATGGATTCCGTTACCACAGACTATAACGCAATTCTAGGACTGAATGCCTTTAGAGGCTTTACGTTATTCATTCCGTCATAATAGAAATCTATGGGCTACAAAATGGATCTGTCCCGTTTCCATTATGCAGGGTGTCCTCTCCTGCCTCTAAAGGCATTCCATTTTGCAATCTGTCATAGAATTGCGCTATGGTCCGGGGTAACGGAATCCATAACGCAATTCTGCTTTTACCACCAAACGAAGCGTGAACGAATTTCACATGATATTTGCTTTTCTCTAGTGAGAATGCTTGGACTTGGAGAAAATGTCTGTATGTGGGTAAGTAACTGGCTTAGTCTACATGCACACGACCGAATGTGTTTTGCGATAAAAAAAAAAAAAAAAAAAAAAAAAAAGGATGACATCTGTATGCGGAACCATTGTAACAATGCCTAAAACGGGCAAGAATAGGACATGTTCTATTTTTTTTCCGGGGCTGAGTAGGTAACACTAAGGACTTTTTCACACTTTTTCCGTTTACGGGCCGTTTTTTGCGTTCCGTATACGGAACCATTCATTTCAAAGATTCTTAAAAAAAACGGAACGTACTCTGTATGCATTCCATTTTCGTATTTCCGTTCCGTTGAAAGATAGAACGTCCTATTATTGTCCGCAAATCACGTTCCGTGGCTCCATTCAAGTCAATAAGTACGCAAAAACAAACGGAGCACATACGGAAATGCATCCGTATGTCTTCCGTATCCATTCCGTTTTTGTGGAACCATCTATTGAAAATTATGCCCAGACCAATTTTTTCTATGTAACTACTGTATACGCCATACGGAAAAACAGACCGCAAAACACTGAAAAAGCCATACGGTCGTGTGAAAGAGGCCTAAACCAGTAGCAAAAGTGCATTCTGGGTAGTGTTATGACATCCCACCCCATATCAATGTACACGCCTATCCAACAATGATTGGAAAGTTCCAAACTAGGAAGGTGTGTTCATCTGATAAGTTTTGGTTAAGAAACCACTTAGGGGTGGTGAGAAAAGAAAAAAAAAACACAAAAAGGGGAAAACAGAGAGAGAAAGGGAGATCTCTGGAGAAGGATTTGGATTATCAGAAAAACTTTTGAGAGCTGACTTCCCGAGACTCTGCACATCACTTGACCCTTGGGCAACGTATATTTTTGTTTTATGTAGTATTGATATAAATTAATTGGCTTGATACTTAGCCAAATCCCGCTTATTGCAGACGTATAGTGTTAGTACTAGGTCAGCATCGGCGGCATTTAAGGAAAATGCATATCATTGAATACAAGATCTTTATATTCCTTAGTTTTATATCAAGCCGATAATTTATACGTTTTATTGTAATACTACTTATACAATCCGAGATTGGTCATCATTTTGGGCAGAGCAAGGGTTGGTACCTCTCATTTTCTTTATTGAGTTTCTGTGCCTAATCAATTGATTTTATATCTCTCAGAATTTTAAGCAGAATTGCATAATATTCTTGTGTTGGTTGAATAGTGTTTTGTTGGCACCATCTAGTGGCAAATTTTGGATACTGCATCTCATTGTGTATCATTGAAATTTACATTAATTTTTTTTATTGTATTTTAAATTATTGTATAACAAATCATTTATATTTTTGCATAGACACTTGTACCTTGTTCTTACTGATTGCACAAAATAATTAGGTTCTCGATCAAACTTTTAGAGGTGTCTATATGTCCACCTCGCAGATCAATATCATTTGAATAATTTTTCTTTTGATCAATATATATATTAATATATATATAGCATTTGCTTTAGACCAGGGCTAGGTAACCTCCAACATTCCAGCTGTTGTGAAACTACAGTTACCAGCATTCATACTTCCTTTTCCCTTCTCAGAACTCCTAGAAACAAATGAAGCATGCTGGGATTAGTAGTTTCATCTGGAGTGCCGAAGGTTGCTGACCTCTGCACTAGACTATTGAGACCCCCAGTGTTTTTCCTCATATGTATAAGTTTTGGGGTACCTCAGTCATAACCTATTGTTTCCTACATATTCCATGAGTGATTACATTTTTCATATCCATGACCATGATCTCACAGCAGCAGAGACAGATTCCAGTACCCGTGAGCTCAGGTCTCGCTACCCCCTCAGATGTTTGAAAAGATCTAGGCAACATCTACCCTAGTGACATGGGACTGGCTGAGACACCCCTTGCATGAAGTCACTGTTACCCTCAGACTCCGCCTGGCACCTTCCAGATCACAATTGTTCAGGTCTTGTTTCCAAGTTTCACGGTCTCATTAGATGGGGTTTTTTGTGTCCAGGTCAAGCAGACCCTGATCTAAGCAAGATGTCTGTAGTATATGGAAGCCTTAAATTGGTGGTACATAGACAGGTAGATATCTCGGTAGATATTTGGCTGCAGGGCCATCGTTAGTCCTCGGTGGTGGCCAATCTCCATCTGCAAACCACATACAGTACAGACCAAAAGTTTGGACACATCTTCGCATTCAAAGTTTTCTTTATTTTCATGACTATGAAGGCATCAAAACTATGAATTAACCACTTCCCATCTGGGCCATTTGCCCCCTTCCTGACCAGGCCTAATTTTGCAAAACTGACATATCTCACTTTATGTGGTAATAACTTTGGAACGCCTTTATTTATCCAAGTCATTCAGAGATTGTTTTCTCGTGACACATTGTACTTCATGATAGTCATAAATTTGAGTCAAAATATTTCACCTTTATTTAGGAAAAAATCCCAAATTTACCCAAAAATTTGAAAAATTCGCAATTTTATAAATTTCAATTTCTCTGCTTTTAAAACAGAAAGTGATACCTCATAAAATATTTATTACTTAACATTCCCCATATGTCTACTTTATGTTGGCATCATTTTGGAAATGTCATTTTATTTTTTTAGGACGTTAGAAGGCTTAGAAGTTTAGAAGCAATTCTTCAAATTTTTAAGAAAATTGCCAAAACCCACTTAATAAGGACCAGTTCAGGTCTGAAGTCACTTTGTGGGGCCTACATAGTGGATACCCCCATAAATGACCCCATTGTAGAAACTACACCCCTCAAGGTATTCAAAACCGATTTTACAAACTTTGTTAACCCTTTATGCGTTCCACAAGAATTAAAGGAAAATGGAGATCAAATTTTTAAATTTCACTTTTTTGGCAGATTTTCCATTTTAATCCAATTTTTTCTTTAACACATCGATGGTTAACAGCCAAACAAAACTCAATATTTATTACCCAGATTCTGCGGTTTACAGAAACACCCCACATGTGGTCATAAACTGCTGTATGGGCACACGGCAGGGCGCAGAAGAAAAGGAACTCCACATGGTTTTTAGATGCCATGTCCCATTTGAAGCCCCCTGATGCACCCTTACAGTAGAAACTCCCAAGAAGTGACCCCATTTTGGAAACTAGGGGATAAGGTGCCAGTTTTATTAGTACTATTTTTGGGTACATATGATTTTTTTGATCATTCATTGTAACACTTTATGGGGCAAGGTGACCAAAAAATTGGTTGTTTTAGCACAGTTTCTATTTATTTATTTTTACAGCGTTCACCTGAAGGGTTCAGTCAAGTGACATTTTTAAAGGGCAGATTGTTACGGACGTGGCGATACCTAATATGTATACTTTTTCTCATTTATTAAAGTTTTACACAATAGCATTTTTGAAACAAAAAAATTATGTTTTAATGTGTCCATGTTCTGAGAGCTATAGTTTTTTTTATTTTTTGAGAGATTTTCTTATGTAGGGGCTCATTTTTTGTGGGATGAGGTGACGGTTTTATTGGTACCATTTTGTGGGACATACGCGTTTTTGATCACTTGGTGTTGCACCTTTTGTGATGCAAGGTTACAAAAATTGCTTGTTTTGACACAGTTTTTTTTTTTTTTTTTACGGTGTTCACCCGAGGGGTTAGGTTATGTGATATTTTTATAGAGCTAGTTTTTACGGACGCGGCAATACCAAATATGTCTATTTAAATTTTTCTATTTTTTTTTTTATTCCTTACTTAGGGACTTTTTTTTTTTTTACATGTGAAACTTTTTTTTATTTTATTTTTTCAACCCTTTATTTTTTTTTACACTTTTCGTCCCCCATAAGGTCATACAAGACCTCTGGGGGACATTTACTTCACTTTTTTTTTTCATTGTTGATTTCTCCTGTAACTGGGGCTGACATAGTAGCCCCAGTTACAGTGGAAATGCACCCCTAGAGAGGCTGTACAGCAGCAATCCAGCGCTGTACAGCCTCAGAGCAGGGCTGATCGAGGTCTGTGAAAGACCTCACACAGCTCCTGCACTCTCCGGTCCCGGCGGTCACATGACCGCCGGGCCGGAACAGGAAGCGCATAGCGCTTCCTGCTCTGCATACACAGCGCTCGGTGAGCGCTGTGTCTGCAGCGATCCAGAAGGCAGGGACACCTGGGAACTGTCCCTGCCTCCTCTCTGGGTTGCCCTGCTGTCACTGACAGCGGGCAACCCGATCAGCAGCTGCACGATTAGCGTGCAGCTGCTATTTCTGAAATAGAGGTCCACCCATAGGACGTTTATATCCTATGGGCGGACGGGAAGTGGTTAACACAAGTGGAATTATATACATAACAAACAAGTGTGAAACAACTGAAAATATGTCATATTCTAGGTTCTTCAAAGTAGCCACCTTTTGCTTTGATTACTGCTTTGCACACTCTTGGCATTCTCTTGATGAGCTTCAAGAGATAGTCCCCTGAAATGGTCTTCCAACAGTCTTGAAGGAGTTCCCAGAGATGCTTAGCACTTGTTGGCCCTTTTGCCTTCACTCTGCGGTCCAGCTCACCCCAAACTATCTCGATTGGGTTCAGGTCCGGTGACTGTGGAGGCCAGGTCATCTGGCGCAGCACCCCATCACTCTCCTTCATGGTCAAATAGCCCTTACTTTCAAAGTTTTCCCAATTTTTTAGCTGACTGACCGACCTTCATTTCTTAAAGTAATGATGGCCACTCGTTTTTCTTTATTTAGCTGCTTTTTTCTTGCCATAATACAAATTCTAACAGTCTATTCAGTAGGACTATCAGCTGTGTATCCACCTGACTTCTCCTCAACGCAACTGATGGTCCCAACCCCATTTATAAGGCAAGAAATCCCACTTATTAAACCTGACAGGGCACACCTGTGAAGTGAAAACCATTTCAGGGGACTACCTCTTGAAGCTCATGAAGAGAATGCCAAGAGTGTGCAAAGCAGTAATCAAAGCAAAAGGTGGCTACTTTGAAGAACCTAGAATATGACATATTTTCAGTTGTTTCACACTTGTTTGTTATGTATATAATTCCGCATGTGTTAATTCCTAGTTTTGATGCCTTCAGTGTGAATCTACAATTTTCATAGTCATGAAAATAAAGAAAACTCTTTGAATGAGAAGGTGTGTCCAAACTTTTGGTCTGTACTGTATGTACAGCTCCTTCCTGCACAGATTGCCTCCACAGAACCTGTTCTTCTCAGACTGAGTGGAGGGAAGCTAAGTTCACAAGAGCATTGCCCCTATAACTCATAACTCTTTCCGCTGCCGGCTATACCCCCTCCAGCCTAGAGAGAGCATATCAGTTTTTAGCTTAGTGTCGTAGGAGGCAGACCTCCCTGCTTGCAGGGCGGCTTCCTTTTGTTACTTTTTCTCTTTTCCCTTTTAGGTATGGGAAACAGTCGCCTAGCCTCTGTCTACCCAGGGAGCAAGACCAGTGTAGTTTTCACTCACCGCCCGACCTCCCTAAATAAGAAAAGGTAGACCAGGGCAGCCTCGCTCCCCTGCTTCCCGCCAGCCAAAGGGTCACCTGGATCAGTGAAGACCCTCCCACCATTCCAGACTGCTGCCACTTCAGTGCATGCTGCTGAAGAGGTGACACTGCTGGTCCATTAAGGGAGGGTGAAGAGAAGAGGATGAAGATGGTGTAAGTAATCAGGACTGGGTGAGTATTTTACCGCCCCTTCTCCCTCTGGGTCTCATCCTCTCCACTGGACCACAGGGGGGGTACTTTCCCCCTTCCCCCTGCTTAATGCGCCATGGGGAAGCACTTAAGGAGGCTTCCGCTCTTCACTGGAGCCACCATTATCCAGGCCGGCCACCTCCGGCAACGGCTACTTTTCGGACCTACCCACGATTCAGATCGCGCCCGCCTCCAGCTCGTTCTTCGGGCCGCCGTGAAGCTTCCGTGGCCAATTTCGGCAAGATGGCGGCCGCTTGCACTGCTCCGGGTCCCTCGGGCGACAGGAACTGCATCGTGGTCAGCCAATTTAGGCCGTGGCTTCTCCAAAAATGCAGGCCGCACTTCGCCGCCTACCTCTATGACGCAGGGGCTTCCCACTGCAGCCCAGGAGGGAGGATCCTTTGATTCCCCGTGCTGATTCAGGCTCCCTCACCCGACTCACGCCGCTACTGGGACCAGGGGACCTGTAGTTCCCTGCAAGCTGGTAGGACGATTGTACCCCTCTCCTGCCTTGAGTCCAGTATTGGGTTTGATTGGCAGCCATGTCAGAGCCACCGGCCATTACTTAATATGTATGCACTAAATGCAAGATTAAGTCCCTCGCAGCCAGCCAGACTCCGTATGCTGATACTGCAGGCTGTGCGTCAGACAGGTTCGGCCCCCAGCCTACGCAACCGCATGTCCACCATGACCAAGTGGAACCGGACTGGGTCCATGCCTTATCCCGGGCAGTGGAGGACCTCTCGAAAATATCCCAATCCACCCTCTTCTTCATGGGTCGTTTGGTTGATAAATCCCCACCTGCGCAGTCCGTCCCTTCCTCGTGGCGGTCAACTTAGGGGCAGACCTTCGCACAAGCGGCCCAGCGCAGGACATCATTCCTCCTGACACTTCGGTATCTACACCCCCACCGGGATCGTGCTCAGAAGCATCCTCCCTTCCAGGGGAAAATCTGTCCGAAGGGGCGATTGGGGACTCTGGCACGGATATGGATCCGGAACAATCTTTTAACATTGCTTCCATGGTGGACAGCCTAGTTACTGCTCTCTGTGACACCTTCCAGGTGCAGGATAACTTCTCCATGAGCCACCAGGGAGTGTCTTTTCTCCGCTCCAGGTAGTCACCTAAAGCCTTACATGACGTCTTTTCGGTGGTCATTGCGAAGGCGTGGGATCGTCCAGATTGTCGCTTTACCACATCCAAATGACCATCTACTTTATCCCTTTCCAGCGGAGTGTGTGGCTAAGTGGTCCTCTCCTCTTAAGGTGGATCCTCAGGTCGCACATCTCACATACCGCCATTCCTGTGGCCAATGGCTCATCCCTCCAGGACCCTGTGGATCGCCGTATGGAGTCCTTTTCTAAGTCCGTTTTTCGCAAGTGGCTTAACACTTCCCGTTTTGGCTTCGGCCTGGGTGGCTAAGGTGGTCTTGGAGTGGGCACTCCCGTTAGATCAAGACTTGGCGGCGGACCTCCCTCTAACTGAGTACCAAGCCTTGGCCCTGCAAATCTCCCAAGCGGGGGAAGTATCTCTGTGAGGCTTCCTTGGACGCAGATGTGCTAGTTGCCCACTCATTGGCTCTTGCTGTAGCCTTACGGCGCAAACTGTGGCTTAAAGTTTGGGCAGCGGATTCACTATTTCTGAGGCTACGGGCAGTAAAAGTACACACCTCCCAAACAGCAAATCCAAGCGCGTGTGTCGCGCTAGGCTTTCAATACCCAGGCTCATTCCTTTCACCGTTTCTTGGGTACACGGCCGGCTGCAGGAGCCCCTCCCAAGGCTTTCACGCAAGACCAGCAGAAGGGTAGTCTCCTTTTTCAGGAAATTTGGCAGGCCCACATCTCAGACGCGTGGACGCTTGAGTGGTAAGCTCAGGTTACAAGATTGAGTTTGCTTCTCCTCCTCCGGAACGGTTCTGTCCCAGCCACCCAGATCAGGCTTTTTTCCAAGCAATACAGTCTATCCTCACTCGAGGTGTGATCTCTCCAGTTCCCCTGGAGGAACAGTTCACAGGGTTTTATTCAAACCTGTTTGTCATCCCCCAAAGAGGTAGAATCCGTTCAACCGGTTCTGGATCTCAAGCTGCTGAACCGGTTTCTCCAGGTTCAACATTTCAGAATGGAGTCCCTTCGCTCCATTGTTGCTTCACTAGAGGGGAGAATTCCTCAATAGACAGACATTCAGGATGCGTACCTACACGTACCCATTGCTCCGGCGGATCTGCGCTTCCTCAGCTTTGTGATAGGGCCCCACTACTACCAGTTCGTCGCCCTTTCCCTATCTGGACGACATCTTGGTCAAGCAGCAACTTTCAGTGAAAACGAGGACAGTCTACATATTACTTTAGATAACCTAGCACGCTTGGACTGGCTGGTGAACTTCTAAAAGTCACTCCTACATCCCACCAGGCGGATCACGTTTCTGGGGATGGTCCTAGACAGTGCACCTCCCTCTGGACAAGCAGCTAGCCCTCCTGCGGTTGGTCCGGCTTCTCCTCCGGCACAGGTGCACATAAATCCGGTTTTGCATGAAGGTCTTGGGTACAATGGTCCCTTCCTTCAAGGCAGTTATGTTTGCACAATTTCATACCTGTCCCCTTTAACCACCTCAGCCCCCAGTGCTTAAACACCCTGAAAGACCAGGCCACTTTTTACACTTCTGACCTACACTACTTTCACCGTTTATTGCTCGGTCATGCAACTTACCACCCAAATGAATTTTACCTCCTTTTCTTCTCACTAATAGAGCTTTCATTTGGTGGTATTTCATTGCTGCTGACATTTTTACTTTTTTGTTATTAATCGAAATTTAACGATTTTTTTGCAAAAAAATGACATTTTTCAGTTGTAAAATTTTGCAAAAAAAACGAGATCCATATAGAAATTTTGCTCTAAATTTATAGTTCTACATGTCTTTGGTAAAAAAAAAAATGGTTTGGGTAAAAGTTATAGCGTTTACAAACTATGGTACAAAAATGTGAATTTCCGCTTTTTGAAGCAGCTCTGACTTTCTGAGCACCTGTCATGTTTCCTGAGGTTCTACAATGCCCAGACAGTACAAACACCCCACAAATGACCCCATTTCTGAAAGTAGACACCCTAAGGTATTCACTGATGGGCATAGTGAGTTCATAGAACTTTTTATTTTTTGTCACAAGTTAGCGGAAAATGATGATTTATTTTTTTTTTTTCTTACAAAGTCTCATATTCCACTAACTTGTGACAAAAAATAAAAAGTTCTATGAACTCACTATGCCCATCAGCGAATACCTTGGGGTCTCTTCTTTCCAAAATGGGGTCACTTGTGGGGTAGTTATACTGCCCTGGCATTCTAGGGGCCCAAATGTGTGGTAAGGAGTTTGAAATCAAATTCTGTAAAAAATGACCTGTGAAATCCGAAAGGTGCTCTTTGGAATATGGGCCCCTTTGCCCACCTAGGCTGCAAAAAAGTGTCACACATCTGGTATCTCCGTACTCAGGAGAAGGTGGGGAATGTGTTTTGGGGTGTCATTTTATATATACCCATGCTGGGTGAGAGAAATATCTTGGCAAAAGACAACCTTTCCCATTTTTTTATACAAAGTTGGCATTTGACCAAGATATTTATCTCACCCAGCATGGGTATATGTAAAAAGACACCCCAAAACACATTCCTCAACTTCTCCTGAGTACGGGGATACCAGATGTGTGACACTTTTTTGCAGCCTAGGTGGGCAAAGGGGCCCATATTCCAAAGAGCACCTTTCGGATTTCACAGGTCATTTTTTACAGAATTTGATTTTAAACTCCTTACCACACATTTGGGCCCCTAGAATGCCAGGGCAGGATAACTACCCCACAAGTGACCCCATTTTGGAAAGAAGAGACCCCAAGGTATTCGCTGATGGGCATAGTGAGTTCATGGAAGTTTTTATTTTTTGTCACAAATTTGTGGAATATGAGACTTTGTATGAAAAAAAAAAAAAAAAAATCATCATTTTCCACTAACTTGTGACAAAAAATAAAAAATTCTAGGAACTCGCCATGCGCCTCACGGAATACCTTGGGGTGTCTTCTTTCCAAAATGGGGTCACTTGTGGGGTAGTTATACTGCCCTGGTATTCTAGGGGCCCAAATGTGTGGTAAGGAGTTTGAAATCAAATTCAGTAAAAAATGACCAGTGAAATCCGAAAGGTGCTCTTTGGAATATGGGCCCCTTTGCCCACCTAGGCTGCAAAAAAGTGTCACACATCTGGTATCCCCATACTCAGGAGAAGTTGAGGAATGTGTTTTGGGGTGTCTTTTTACATATACCCATGCTGGGTGAGATAAATATCTTGGTCAAATGCCAACTTTGTATAAAAAAATGGGAAAAGTTGTCTTTTGCCAAGATATTTCTCTCACCCAGCATGGGTATATGTAAAATGACACCCCAAAACACATTCCCCACCTTCTCCTGAGTACGGAGATACCAGATGTGTGACACTTTTTTGCAGCCTAGGTGGGCAAAGGGGCCCATATTCCAAAGAGCACCTTTCGGATTTCACAGGTCATTTTTTACAGAATTTGATTTCAAACTCCTTACCACACATTTGGGCCCCTAGAATGCCAGGGCAGTATAACTACCCCACAAGTGACCCCATTTTGGAAAGAAGAGACCCCAAGGTATTCGCTGATGGGCATAGTGAGTTCATGGGAAAAAAAAAATTGTCACAAGTTAGTGGAAAATGATGATTTTTTTTTTTTTTTCATACAAAGTCTCATATTCCACTAACTTGTGACAAAAAATAAAAACTTCCATGAACTCACTATGCCCATCAGCGAATACCTTGGGGTCTCTTCTTTCCAAAATGGGGTCACTTGTGGGGTAGTTATACTGCCCTGGCATTCTAGGGGCCCAAATGTGTGGTAAGGAGTTTGAAATCAAATTCTGTAAAAAATGACCTGTGAAATCCGAAAGGTGCTCTTTGGAATGTGGGCCCCTTTGCCCACCTAGGCTGCAAAAAAGTGTCACACATCTGGTATCCCCGTACTCAGGAGAAGTTGAGGAATGTGTTTTGGGGTGTCTTTTTACATATACCCATGCTGGGTGAGATAAATATCTTGGTCAAATGCCAACTTTGTATAAAAAAATGGGAAAAGTTGTCTTTTGCCAAGATATTTCTCTCACCCAGCATGGGTATATATAAAATGACACCCCAAAACACATTCCCCACCTTCTCCTGAGTACGGAGATACCAGATGTGTGACACTTTTTTGCAGCCTAGGTGGGCAAAGGGGCCCATATTCCAAAGAGCACCTTTCGGATTTCACAGGTCATTTTTTACAGAATTTGATTTCAAACTCCTTACCACACATTTGGGCCCCTAGAATGCCAGGGCAGTATAACTACCCCACAAGTGACCCCATTTTGGAAAGAAGAGACCCCAAGGTATTCGCTGATGGACATAGTGAGTTCATGGAAAAAAAATTTTTTTGTCACAAGTTAGTGGAATAGGAGACTTTGTATGAAAAAAAAAAAATAAAAATCATCATTTTCCACTAACTTGTGACAAAAAATAAAAAATTCTAGGAACTTGCCATGCCCCTCACGGAATACCTTGGGGTGTCTTCTTTCCAAAATGGGGTCACTTGTGGGGTAGTTATACTGCCCTGGCATTTTCCAGGGGCCCTAATGTCTGGTAAGTAGGTAAATGACCTGTGAAATCCGAAAGGTGCTCTTTGGAATGTGGGCCCCTTTGCCCACCTAGGCTGCAAAAAAGTGTCACACATCTGGTATCTCCGTACTCAGGAGAAGGTGGGGAATGTGTTTTGGGGTGTCATTTTACATATACCCATGCTGGGTGAGAGAAATATCTTGGCAAAAGACAACTTTTCCCATTTTTTTTATACAAAGTTGGCATTTGACCAAGATATTTATCTCACCCAGCATGGGTATATGTAAAATGACACCCCAAAACATATTCCCCAACTTCTGCTGAATACGGAGATACCACATGTGTGACACTTTTTTGCAGCCTAGGTGGGCAAAGGTGCCCAAATTCCTTTTAGGAGGGCATTTTTAGACATTTGGATACCAGACTTCTTCTCACGCTTTGGGGCCCCTAAAATGCCAGGGCAGTATAAATACCCCACATGTGACCCCATTTTGGAAAGAAGACACCCCAAGGTATTCAATGAGGGGCATGGCGAGTTTATTGAAAAAAAAAAATTTTGGCACAAGTTAGCGGAAATTGATTTTTTGGATTTTGTTCTCACAAAGTCTCCCTTTCCGCTAACTTGGGACAAAAATTTCAATCTTTCATGGACTCAATATGCCCCTCAGCGAATACCTTGGGGTGTCTTCTTTCCAAAATGGTGTTATTTGTGGGGTGTTTGTACTGCCCTGGCATTTGAGGGTCTCCGCAATCATTACATGTATGCCCAGCATTAGGAGTTTCTGCTATTCTCCTTATATTGAGCATACGGGTAATGAGATTTTTTTTTTTCCGTTCAGCCTCTGGGCTGAAGGAAAAAAATGAACGGCACAGATTTCTTCATTCGCATCGATCAATGTGGATGAAAAAATCTCTGCCAAAAAAAGAAAAAGGAGGGGAAAGGCGTCTACCAGGACATAGGAGCTCCGCCCAACATCCATACCCACTTCAGCTCGTATGCCCTGGCAAACCAGATTTCTCCATTCACATCAATCGATGTGGATGAATAAATCATTGCCGGGATTTTTTTTTTTATATATACAAAGTGTTTGCCAAAGTATATGAACACCGCCACCTCCTCAGCTCATATGCCTCGGCAAACATATCTTTTACTGCAGAGGAGAAATCTCGTCTTGCAGCGCCGCATACACCGACTTGCGTGTAATCTGACAGCAGCGCAATGCTTCTGTCCGAATGCACATCAGTGCTGCAGCTAGTCGATCGGTTGGTCCACCTGGAAGGTAAAAAAAACAAAACAAAAAAGAAAAAACCAGGCCGCAAAGCAATAACTTTATTAACTTTAGAACAGAACATATTAACTTTTTTAAACTTTTTTAACTTTTTTACTTACCGGTAATTTTTTTTTTGTTTAGTTTTTTTTACCTTTATAGAACAAACCTCTCCTTCCCCATGGGACAATGTGCAAAGCGCAAATCGCCCAAAGATGTGGCGAAGTACGTTATGCACTTTATCCCAGGTGAAAGGAGAGGTTTGCAGCAGCTGAGAGTAAAAGGGCCCTAATAGCCCTGTGTGCCTGTCCTGTGAGATGCAATCCCTATGCTAGGTGTACCTGTGTGTGGTACTTCCGGAAACACTCACCAAAGCATAGGGCAGGGTGGTCAGGACAGTCAGGACAGAAATAGCGGGTGTCACGCCTTATTCCACTCCTGCTACAGACACGACATCTTTTTCGGGGTGACGGTTGGGTTGAGGTACCAGGAACGACACTGGGGAAATGTCGCTCGTGTAGACGGCTAACTACACTGGTGGATGGGGCCACGGAACCTCCTGGGTAAAGGAGGTTCTCGATGATCTCTTCCTGGAATTTGAGGAAAGATCGTGTTCTCCCAGCCTTACTGTAGAGAACAAAACTATTGTACAGCGCCAATTGAATTAAATATACAGACACCTTCTTATACCAGCGTCTGGTTCTGCGGGAAACTAAATACGGAGACAACATCTGGTCATTGAAGTCCACCCCTCCCATGAGCGCATTATAGTCGTGGACACAGAGGGGCTTTTCAATGACACGGGTTGCTCGCTCAATTTGGATTGTCGTGTCTGCGTGAATGGAGGAGAGCATGTAAACGTCACGCTTGTCTCTCCATTTCACTGCGAGCAGTTCTTCGTTACACAAGGCAGCCCTCTCCCCCCTTGCAAGACGGGTGGTTACAAGCCGTTGGGGGAAGCCCACGCGACTAGTTCGCGCGGTGCCACAGGCGCAAATCCGTTCTAGAAACAAATGCCTAAAGAGGGCCACACTTGTGTAAAAATTGTCCACATAAAGATGGTACCCCTTGCCGAATAAGGGTGACACCAAGTCCCAGACTGTCTTCCCACTGCTCCCCAGGTAGTCAGGGCAACCGACCGGCTCCAGGGTCTGATCTTTTCCCTCATAGATCCGAAATTTGTGGGTATAGCCTGTGGCCCTTTCACAGAGCTTATACAATTTGACCCCATACCGGGCACGCTTGCTTGGGATGTACTGTTTGAAGCCAAGGCGCCCGGTAAAATGTATTAGGGACTCGTCTACGCAGATGTTTTGCTCGGGGGTATACAAATCTGCAAATTTCTGGTTGAAATGGTCTATGAGGGGCCGAATTTTGTGGAGCCGGTCAAAAGCTGGGTGGCCTCTGGGACGGGAGGTGGTGTTGTCGCTAAAATGCAGGAAACGGAGGATGGCCTCAAATCGTGCCCTGGACATAGCAGCAGAGAACATGGGCATGTGATGAATCGGGTGCGTGGACCAATATGACCGCAATTCATGCTTTTTTGTCAGGCCCATGTTGAGGAGAAGGCCCAAAAAAAATTTTATTTCGGAAACTTGGACTGGTTTCCACCGGAAAGGCTGGGCATAAAAGCTTCCCGGGTTGGCGGATATAAATTGTGTGGCATATTGGTTGGTCTCTGCCACGACTAAGTCCAAGAGCTCCGCAGTCAAGAACAGCTCAAAAAATCCCAGGGCCGAACCGATTTGAGCCGTCTCAACCCGAACTCCAGACTGGGCGGTGAAAGGGGGAACTACTGGTGCAGCTGAAGTTGGTGACTGCCAATCAGGGTTTGCCAGCACCTCAGGGATTCTAGGGGCTCTACGGGCCTGTCTGTGCGGTGGCTGCGACGGGGTAACTAGTGCACGTGCCACCGTACCAGCTTCAACTGCCCTTCTGGTGCTCGCCACGTCACCATGTTGTACGGCAGTGCTGGTACTAGGTCCAGGGAGGGCTGCGCTGCTGGTGTATGCCTCACCACGTGATCCGGCAGCGACAGCCCCACTCTGCTGCTCTTGAAGCGGATCCTGCATAACCTGTGGTCTAGCGACACGGGGCCGGGTACGCCTGGTGCTGCCAGGGACCTCCACCTCCTCGTCCGAACTTTGGGTCAGAGAGCCACTGCTTTCCACAGGTTCATATTCTGACCCGCTAGATTCATCAGATGAGGGTTCCCACTCCTCATCCGACTGGGTCAGAATCCTGTAGGCCTCTTCAGAAGAATACCCCCTGTTTGACATTTTGGACTACTAAATTTAGGGGTATTCCCTGAGACTACCCAAGAAAAAAAGCAAGCCTGTCTTACAAAGGGGAGGCTAGCGAAGTACCGGAGGCCGCTGCGGTTGATAAAAAATATCAAAACTGATTTTTTTATCGCCGCAGTGCGTGTAAAATGAATGTGCAGTGATCAAAAAATATATATTTTTTGTCACTGCGGTGGGGCGGGCGTGGGTGAACGCACGTGTGGGCGACCGATCAGGCCTGAGCGGGCAAACACTGCGTTTTGGGTGGAGGGCGAACTAAAGTGACACTAATACTATTATAGATCTGACCGTGATCAGTTTTGATCACTTACAGATACTATAAAAGTACAAATGCTGATTAGCGATACGCTATTTAGCGAATAAAAGTGACTGCGGTGCGGTGGGGTGGGCGCTAACTGACGCTAACTACCTAACCAAGGGGCCTAAACTATCCCTAAAACCTAAAAGCCAATACTAGTGAAAAAAAAAAAGTGACAGTTTACACTGATCACTTTTTTTCCTTTCACTGGTGATTGACAGGGGCGATCAAAGGGGTGATCAAAGGGTTAATTGGGGTGCAGGTGGGTGATCTGGGGCTAAGGTGTAGTGTTTGGTGTACTCACAGTGATGTCTGCTTCTCTGCTGGATCCAACCGACGAAAAGGACCAGCACAGGAGCAGAGAAGCCATATAACAGATCATATTTACTAATACGATCTGTTATCTGGCTTGTGATTGGATTTTTTAAAAATCGCCAGCCTGCCAGCCAATGATCATTGCTGGCAGGCTGGTGACGAACTTGTTCTTTAACTTTTGCCGGCCCGCGATGCGCATGCGCGGGCCGGCTTGGAGCGAAATCTCGCGTCTCGCGAGATGACGCGTATATGCGTGACTGTGCGCAGCGCTGCCACCTCCGGAACGTGAATCTGCGTACAGCGGTCCGGAGGTGGTTAACGGGCGACTGTCGTCCTGGGACAAGTCACCGGAATCCTTGGACCGTCACATCGTCCTGGCTCCAAGGGTGTGCTCGGCACTCAGGTGGTTGCTCTTGGCCCAAACTTTGGAGTCGGTGAAATCCTTTCTCCCGGTCTCATGGACGGTCATAACAGATGCCAGTCTTCAGGGTTGGGGCGGAGTCTTCCTGCCCCAGACAGTCCAAGGCGTATGGTCAGAATCAAGACTGCCAATAAACATCCCGGAGCTCTGAGCCATTCATCTGTCCCTCCTCCATTGGACCCCTCCTGAGGGGCCGTCCAATTCATATCCAGTCAGACAACGCTACGGCTGTGGCTTACATCAATCATCAAGGGGTAACCCGCAGTCAAGCGGTGATGGAGGAATCTAACAGAATCCTGCAGTGGGCAGAGATGCATGTTCCAGCTCTATCGGCGGTCTAAATTCCGGGAGTGGAGCTGGGAGGGTGGTCCCTACACCCGGAGGTGTTCGACTCTTAGTCTGTTAGGGTCAACCGGAGGTGGACTTGATGGCATCCAAGCTCCCCGCCTTCTTCTCTCAGACAAGAGATCGCCGGGTGTTCGACATAGACGCACTGGTGGTGCTTTGGTACAGGTTCTCTCTACTGTATGTCTTCCCTCCTGCCCCAAGTTCTGGATCAGGATGGAGGGCATCCAGATGATTCTCATCGCTCCGGATTGGCCCCTTCACGCGTAGTATACCGATATCAACCTCCTTCTAGGAGACACACCGTGGCCTCTTCTGCTCCGAGACGCTCTCTCAAGGACCTGTCTTCCACCAGCATTTAGAGTCACTACGTTTGACGGAGTGGCTTTGGAAACAGACATTCTAAAGCAGCAAGGTTTCCCCTCACAATGTCATCCACACCATAATTAAGGCCAGGAAACCAGTTTCATCCAAGATTATACAACTTGGGGGTCCTTTCTGCGCTTCTATGAGGAATGTAGCCTTCCTCCACTGCGCTTCTCACTTCCACCATCCGGTCTGGATTTGGGACTTGCTCTTAGTTCCTTAAAGGGACAGGTGTCGGCACTGAATTTTTTTTCCAGCGTCCTTTGGCAGAACAGACCCCGGTCAAGACCTTTCTACTAGGGGTGGCTCACATTGTTCTTCTGTATCGCACCCCCCTTTTCCTCTGGGGACTTAAACCTTGTCCTTGGCTCCCGCTAATCGGCTCCTTTTGAGCCTCTGGACGCAGTTTCCCTCTGTATCCTTTCCTGGAAGGTTGCGTTCCTGGTGGTGATCACATCCATAAGGCGTGTTTTGCATTTGGCGGCGCTTTCTTGTAAGGAGCCTCTTATTCTGCACCAAGATAAGGCAGTGCTCCGCCCGGTACCTTCTTTTCAGCCGAAGGTAGTCTCTGCCTTCCATGTCAACTAAGACATTGTTCTCCCTTTGTACTGTCCCACTCCATCAGATCCTAGGGAGCAAGCTCTAAAATTTAGTTTTTTTATCCTTCTCCAGGTCAAGGTGATTCTGCATCAAGTTGTCACAGCTGTCATAAGAGCTGTGTGGCCTCTGCTGAAAGCCACCTGGCTTTGTCTGCATCTTTTAAGGCACGAGGGTCTTCTCACCCCTCCAGGATAACAGCAGGTTGCTGGACTTCAAAGCTCCCACCCCCCCTAGTGAATCTGCGAGGTACAATTCTGACATGCCAGAGTCCATGCCCTCAGCCTGGAGGCCAGACTTGCTCCCTGCGTTACACAGCACATCAGGCTTATTCCTGTTTCTGTTCGGTGCAGTTACTGGCGAACTCTGAAGAACGCGATGGTCTCGGTCTGAGAGGGGAAATGAGCGATGTTCCCAAGGTGCAACAGTCTGCTGAAGAAGGAAGAAAGTGTTACTATAGGTAATTAGTGTACAATATAGCCTGTAAGTAACACAGATTACCATTTTGCCATCAAAGTGCAAAAATGATCACAGCGACCATTACAGTACTGTGCCTGGTCAGCAATGATGGGGATGCAGCATTCATTAGAGTGCAATGACCCCTTCAATTATCTGATCTATAGGGGTGTGAAGAGCAGGACACCCAAAAATCTGATAGGACCGGTCATCAATTTTGTAGCCCTGGAAAACCCCATTTCAAACCCTTCCCAACATCTAGTGTAAAAGTACGGTGGATGTCGGGTCTGTTTAAAATGGTGCTTTCACGCAGAGAGCCTGGGCTAATGTCCACGATCTGTGCTAATGCCGATTGCAGACATCTAAACCCTCAGATGCTGTGGGGGGTGGTCGGTACAAAATGTCCAATTTGCCTTTTTTCAATCACTTCACCTCCCACAAACAATTGAATATAGTGTGACCCAAAAATCATACACCCCAAAATAGTATAAATAAGAATTGTCCCAAAAAAAACAACTAGCCCTCACACAGCTCCGTAGACATAACTATAAAAAGTTAAGAGGGTCAGAATATGGTGATGAAAAGAAAAAAAATGTTTTCAATTTTTTTCAGTATTAAAACACAAGACAGACTAAGCAAACACAGCATCGCTGTATTCGTACTGTTTCATGTAAGATGAAACAAACCTGTTCTTCTTCATCTGGGACCTCAGGGGTGGAAGATCTGGTGTCTTCACTCCAGGAAAGCCCCCTGGTGCGGCTGTAGACAGAGAGGCATTGGACAGTGCTGTAAGGCTCCTGGTTGTCTGTTGCAGCAGATGACAGGGTTAGTGGGACCTCATTAAGGCTGTGGAAACCAAAGTCCGGGGAGGCTGGCTGTTGGAACGACCCTTGGCTATTGGATGAGGGTTGTGGCGTCCATCGACCATCAGATTTGTTAGAGGATCTAATGAACAGAAAAATAACCTGTTTCAAATATCCACAAGCAAAGGATTGAGAGCCGTGTTCTTTTCACCACTACTCTGAAGCTTCTGCCAAGCAAGACAACTGGGACACCTGGACGCTCCGACTAAGGTTCCTGCCTTTCCATGAGGCCTGCTGCTCATTACACACTGCACATCATCCAAGGCAATTTAATTTGCATTCTAAGTGTGTCATCTACACCGAGGTGACCTGGAAATCACAGTCCTGTCAGATTGTGTGTTCTGCTATGTTAAATGAAATTTACGTACCTGCATCCTCGCCTCTGTGGAGCAGCTGAAGTCTGGAGGACACCTGACCATATAGGGAGGGTGTACAGGGACTGGGGGTCCCCCTTCCCCCTTTCCCAGGTTCCCTATCCTTGTTCTAGGGCCCCATTCGATTTTGGTCAGGATTTGGTGCTTTGGGGGTTAATGATGTCATCCTGCCGTGCAGGAAGGGGCGTGCTGCATGGTTCCCCTTTATAAGGCCCTGTGTCCCCTCCTTCTTCCTCTTTGGCAACCTAGCAATGCCTGGTGGCGTTACGATGAGGAATTTAGGCGCTGCCTGGCATTACAGCCAGATTTGGGCTGGGGGGTTAAGGCCACGGATGTCTGGCTCAGGTTGATGGTGGGGCAAAAACCTCCTCCCTTTTCGGGGGTGGCCGCTGGTCCAGGGGGGTCTTCTTCCCCGGGTCCGGTGGCCGTCCGCCGACCGGGGTCATGTTGGCTGTTCAACTAGGGTAACTGCAGGTTGTCGGGATTGTGTAGATTTAAGCACGAGTGCTCCGCATGTGGTGGTCCCCATTCAGCTAATAAGTGCTCCCGTCCTCCCATTAGACCCCCCGAGCAGGGCGTGCATAAGAAACCCGGTGAGCGTGTCAGAGATGTACCCCTGGCTAGACAGTTACCCCAATAGGCAGGCAGCTGAGCAGCTTAGGGCGGGGTTTTCAGTTGGGTTCTTTATCCCATTTGTATTAAGTCGTTGTCCAGTTTTGTCTGATAATCTGAGGTCTGCCCGTGATTTTCCTGGATGTCCTCAGGGAAAAAGTTGAGAAAGAGGTGGAGTTGGGGTGTATGAGGGGTCCATTTAGGGAGTTACCTTTCCCCAACCTGAGGGTTTCTCCGCTTGGGGTGGTCCCTAAGAAGGAGGTGGGTAAGTTTCGGTTGATACACCATCTGTCTTATCCCAAGGGCTCGTCTGTGAACGACACCATTACCCCGGAGGATTCGTCAGTGTCATATGTTTCATTTGACAGGGCGGTGGAGTTGGTCAGTGAGGCCGGTAGGGGGGCTCTCTTGGCGAAATCAGACATAGAATCGGCGTTCCGCCTCCTCCCGGTTCACCCCGATTGTTTTCATTTGCTAGGTTGCCGTGTAGATGGTCTGTTTTACTATGACACGTGCCTCCCAATGGGATGTTCCATATATCGTGTCATTATTTTGAGATGTTTGGATCCTTTTTGGAGTGGGTTGTTTGTTACGAGCTTTGGGGTAGGAGTTTATCCAATAGACATGTTTAGTTTTGGACGGATAATCTGTCGGTGGTCTATGGGATTAACAGTCTTTCTTCCACTTCCCTCCCGGTTTTGTCCTTGCTCAGGCATTTGGTGCTTAGGTGTCTTGAGTTTAATATCTATTTCAGGGCTCTTCATGTTCCGGGGGTAGAGAATAAGATTGCTGATGCTCTTTCCCGTTGTCATTGGCAGGAGTTTCGGTCCCTTCACCCGGAGGCAGATCTGGAAGGCAAGGAGTGCCCGCAGCACCTATGGCTCCTGGTGGACGACAGTTGATGCCGCTGATTCAGGCGTCGGTTTCCCCTGCAACCTGGCAGGCGCATGGTAAGGCGTGGGGGGAATGGGAGAGCATGGTGGGGGGGCGAGATGTGGTTTCCAGAGATGATCTCCGCCTGGAGGTAACGATTGAATGGTTATTGCAATTACGCGCTAGTGGGGTGTCAGCTTCAGTTGCGCAGCGTAGGCTGTCAGGGGTAGCCTTCCATTTTAGGTTGCGCGATTGGCCGGATATCACTAAGAGATTTGTTATACGCCAGGCGCTTCGGGGGTGGAAGAAGGAGCTTGTATACCGTGAATGTAGGCGTCCGGTGTCATTTAATCTGTTAGGCAGACTCATTGCTAAGCTTTCTGAGGTCTGTGGGTCCCCGTTCGAGGTTGCGTTGTTTTCATGCGGGCTGATTTAGAATGTTTTCCGTCTTTTTTCCAGGAGGTCGTTTTAGTATGGTCCGAGATTGTACCGCGGGTGGTGTGGCAAGGTGGTAGGGATGGTGAGGCCATCGAGAAGTGCAGGCGGACGGTGAACGCTCGAATGTCCAGTTTTGTTAGATCCCGCGGTGGGGTGGTTGTTCGTCATCGACAATTGGAGGGCGACAATCGCTCGTTGATGAGGCCGGATGGTGTCCACTTGTCCGATATCGGCCTAGATATGTTTCTCTCTGGTCTCCAGGATGGGATTGAACAGGCCATGTTCTTGTTGGGTGGTGGTCGGAGCCCCGTGTGAGGGCGGGTCTCCTCCGTGGCGGCAGGTAAAGAGAAATAGGATACTGAGCAGGTGAACTGGCGTAATCTGCCCGCTGGGAGTCCAGCGGCTGGCGGATCGCACGGGCTCAGTTATGTGTTATGCCGTTAAAAGAATTAGCTGTGGCCGACTACCACCCAACAAAATCGTTAAATAAAGGTTATAAACTTGACTTGGTTGTCAGTGTCATTTGTGGCGGGTTGACATGGCGGGGCCAGGGTGTAGATGGTTCCCCTTCCCCTTCTCCTTTCCTGAGAGTGACTACCAACAGTCCAGGAATCCCAGCGGGAGCGCTCCAGATCCTCGTATGCACTGTGGCGGTTCTGATATGCCTCTTCGGACAGATCTTCAAGCTGCAGAGACACAGAGAAGTCAACATAACTAGATGAAGTCAGGGCATAGCAGAGCCTGCTCATCGTGTGGGAAATTAATAGACTGGATGGGCTCTGTCCTAAACTAGAAACTAAGCAGCATCAATGTCAGACAGACCAGCGCAATCTGCCAGGAAATGCAAGTCAAAGGGGTCGTCTCATCTGAGACACTGGGAGCATATCGCTAGGATATAACACCCTATTGTCTGATAGGTGTGGGACCCGCACCTATCTCCTAAAAGTAGCCCCAAAAGTGGTGGAGGGTGCATTGCGCATGCGCAGACGCCGTCCATTCATTTCTATGGGGCCACCGAGAATAAAGCACTGGCTTAGCCATTTCCGTCAGGCCCATAGAAGTGAATGGGAGCGGTGGGCGGTCATACACTGTGCGCTCCCATTCACTTCTATGGGGAGCGCGCTTGGTGGTGGCCGAACCAAAGTGGCCGAACCACCACTTTGCTCGCTCTGTTCTCCATATAGGCGCGGGTCCCAGCGGTGGGACCCGAACCTATAAGACAATAGGGGATATCCTAGCAATATGCCCCCAATGTCTCAGATGTGAATACCCCTTTAACGCTGCATTGTAAGGAGGAATAAAAGTCAATCTATTACCCAACATAACAGCTGTACACAGGTCATTAATGCCAAAGGTTAAATAACTTCTAGGGGTCGTCACAAAAAATACCCCTCCATATGGGCATGGGGGGGTCCCAGGCCTAGGATCCCCCTTTATGGTCAGGTTGGAACCTCCAGCTCTCACGATTGTGGACGGAACGTGCTCCAGTATTACACAGACATCTCCTCATCTGAATGACTGACCCCACAGTGGCTGTGCCTACTTCATTTACAGGGAGGCAATGCTGCCACCTGCAACTCCCTAGGACAGACTCTGACTCCCTGAAAGATAGAAGTACACATCATAGGATGTAAGAGAGGGTCAATGGAAGAATAAATATGAGAGGGGGGCTGAAAGGGGGCATTGATGCTTAGTCCATTGGAAAAGATCAGTTGCTGATGTGTTATACCCACTATCAGTCACACAGGCAGCGGCATTAATGTGAAGGAACTGAAAGTATTGTTTAACCAATAGGACAAAACCCCCCCTCATCTAATAACACATAAAGAAAAGGCCACACTGCATTGCTAAAGGTCCTCTCAGCATCAAGACCCGTAGGTGGTTACGCTGGGTTATGGTCCGGTACTGTGGACGCAACATCCAGTCTATGAGTTGCAGTGTTGCTTCTGTTCTAAATTAGGTCTGTCTGAGCATTGCAAAGAAAGCCGGGGAGTATTATTTGGAAACGATTCGCCAATATTTTCACTAGAATTTGTAATCGTGGTCAAGCAATGAAATCTGTCAAAAAGACTGAGTCTTCAGGGGATCTCTACCAGGTTCATGGAGATCTGTCCAGGAGTCAGTAACACAGTCAATAGGAGTCACATAAGTAAAAACCGAGTTAAATAGTCCAGTTAGGACCGGTATTGTCAGAGGATGGGATGTTTTGTAATACTCTGCCGAAAGACCATCTGGACTCAGTGTTTTACCATTCAATGCCACAAAATTGGCCCGCCGAACCTTCTCCTCCATGATAGCAGAACCCGGTGAGAATATAAAGAAATTAAAGGAGTTATCCAACTTAAATCTTTTCCTCATTCCCCATTAGAGTAGCCGGAACAGTAGGGTGGTCATACTTACTTGTTACCTGCGTTACGGCTTAGTTGCTCCATGGCTGCCTCTGTAGGTCCAGGGTCTCTGGGAAACAACAGTAATTTGCTGCAGCGGTCAAGTGCCACCTCGTCAACAGGATGCTGATTCTCAAAGACCCCGGACCTGCGGAGGCGGATGTGAAGCGATGGAGCCGGAAACCAGTGGTGGAGACTAGATAAGTATGAACACGACCTGGACACTCTGAAGGCATCTGTTAAAAGGTTTAAAGCTGGATAACCACTTTAATAATGGGAGGAGAGCAGGGACTGCCCTGTAGAGGTCTTCATAGAATTTACTGAATATTTAAGCAATTTATACAGGATTAGCAGTAACTGTGCCAGTCAGAGGGTTCTGCAACTGGATGACTGGTTTATAAAGTTGACTAGATTTAGTAAGGGCCGCTAATAATTTACCCGTCTTATTGCCCAAACAATAGAATTTAATTTATGATATCTGCATCTGACAATGAGACTATATATGAAAGAGTCCAGAAGATGTTCAGCCATGAATTAGGCCTGTGGTGTCTCTGTAGAAGGGGATAAGACAAGCGCTCCTCGGGCCTGTAACCATGAGTTATGTATTTCATCAAACCTTTTCTCCTTTCTTCTACACGAGAGATAACGGACTGTTATACTTTTTATCCTTTATTTTTTATTTATGTTTTTCTCAGTTTATTACATTTCTATATTTTATCTTTTATTACATATATTTCTTCTTATATCTATGTCCAGGCAGCAGGATGTATGTCCCCATATAAAGGGGACTCAGGGCAGCCATCAGATAATGTCTGTACACAGAGATGCAGGGAAGACATGGTTGGTGTGTCCTCTCCCTGCCCACCAGCCGTCTCTATTGAAGGGATTTCCTCTGATGTCAGCAGTTTCCTCCAGTGCAGGACCCAGCACCATCTTCATATTCTTCTCCTCTTTGCTGAGATCTTCAGGTGAAGTTCATGGTGTTGCTGAGGACGCCATGAGGACCAGACATCTCATATTTCTCTTATTCGCCGGTGTCATCATAACTGCAGCAGCAGAAGAACCTGAGGCATCTGCAGGAGATAAGACCGGAGGGGGGTCATGAGAGTGGACAGGTCAAGAGGTGACAGTGGGGACTGATGAAGAGAGGGGTAGTAGGTCCTAGAGATACGAGCTGATTACGGTGGGTCCTGCTGCTGGGTCCCCCTACAATCAGCTGGTATTACTGGAGGAAAAATTTAGGGAACTCTTCTGGGACAGTCAAGTGATCACCAGAGGGTAGGAAATGTCCTCTATAGCGAGAGGGGCCCTCTGTGATGCATCTCTGCTCGGGATGATAGAGAGGATGCTGATGGGGGGACCTCAAATATTTTCTGCATTTGCCCTCATAGAAAGAGTACAGGGGGTATTGTAAATTTGTGTACTTACCTTGTTAGTCTGTTCCTGCTGCTCTTTCTGATGCTGCTTGGAAAAGTAAGAATAGATTTTTTTAAAAATTCCCTGCATGGGCAACACAGTGGGGTCCCAGTGCCCCCAAAAAAATCTTTCCCCCTCCCTATTTCATGAACGTTTAATGCATTAAATCAATTATTTCTGTGGCCAATAGGGGGAGCTCATTGCAGGCTGATGTATCATAGAGTTCACTGTGTAAACCCCTATGCAGTGAGCTCCTTCAAGTGGCAGTTACAGGTAGACTGAAGGTAAATTATTACTTACCTGCTGCTCTTGTTTTGTCTTCTCAGGCAATTTGGGGTCCACCAACCGCGTCTTGTCCTAAAGGAAAGATTAAAGTAGATAAGATCAGCTCCATGTGATGACAGGATCAGTCTATACAGTTCTGTACATGGAGACTGTCCTGTGTCATGTCCTGTGGACACTAAATGAGACAAAGCTTAAAGCGGGAAAGTATGTGACCACTAAAGTTCAGTCTTACTTATTCTATAAACTTACTGGGTGGTCTCCTCAGTTGGTCGGGCCGGCATCACCTCTATGTCCAATGGTCTATAATGAAAAAAACTGCTCTGACAACAATGTATGGGCTCCGATCACATAGTTATATATACCTATATCTGGAAATATTATCAGCTCATTATATATAGAGTCTGTACTCACCTTGTTGTGTTCTCAACTTGTTCATCCTCTACAATCTCTTTCTCCTCTACTTCCTCTACTCCCACCTTTTCCTTTTCCATTTCCTCTCTAGCCTTTTCCTCTTTCACTTCCTCCTCTTCTGCCTTTTCCTCCTCCGCCACCTTCTTCTCCTCCTCTTCTTCCTCCAGTTCTATTTCCTCCTTGCTATTAGACATAGAACATACATTATATCAGGACTTTGTTCTCATCATTATTAGGGTAGGAGTTTAGATGGAGATCGGGTGGGAATTTAGTTTTCTATATTTTTTCCTCTTAGAGAATGGGATAAACCTCAATGATCCTCAGTGTGATGCTCTATGGTCTGGTTTTAAGGTAAAAAAAAGTTTGTGCCCCCCCCCCCCCCTTGCCCAGGCTCCAGCATTGCCAGTTCCTCCCTGCCCGGTTTATATACTTACATAGTGTCCATCTTAAAGGGTGGCTCCAATTTCTTCACTGTTCGTATCCTATAATAGAAAACCGCTCTGGTTACTGGAACTGCCCAATATACACCCCAAATATAAGATGTGGCAAGACAGGTGCCCCCTTTGATCATTATCACATTTACTAGTAATAATTAATATCCATGACATCACAACATAATTAACCCCTTGCATCTGGAAAGTTTTATGATGAGAATGTCATCAATATAGCGAGTCTCTCAGATAAATATACTGATATTAAATTCAGAAGCTTTCCTTCTACCTTCCTATAGAGGACACAGGAGAATTGTCCTTTCTATAAATATACATGTCACATATGGTGGGGGACAACTCCTAGATCACCTTGTAAGGCAGATGCCTATATCGCCCTATTATTCTATGATATAATCACCTTACTGGGAGCTCGGAGCCCTTCACCGTCCACCACCACCTGTTAGGGAAATACAACGAGATTATATCTACAGGTTAGGAATATTCTCATTCATAGACATGATACAATATGACATCATTTGAGATTTCCAAAGTAACAGCCAATCAGATCTCTGTGTTCATTTTCCCACATTTTTATGTATGAGGCCTGATGACTGTATGAAATGTTTTGTGGTTGCCTGAAGTGTGTTTTCTGTGCACTCTGCAACGCATGGAGATTTAAACTGTGTCCTTTCCACTATCGACGTCTCATATATGAAGGTGGAGCTGTGGATGAAGAACACTTTTATCTATTAATATTCAGATCTAGAGATAGAAATATTATATTTTATATCTGACCTTTTGATCTTGGGGTTCTTTACCTATAGGTAGAATGTGGGGTGATGTTCAGGACAATAAATGTTGCATGTTGTGGATCAGTAATTCTTCTACACAGTGTGGAAGATTTATCAAACTACTGCAAGATCAGATTGTAGCTCTGAAAGTCAGTTGGAAAATGTAAATTGTGACCTGATTAGCTGCTATGGAGAACTGCTCCACAGGTTCTTTGCCATATTCTTGATTAATCAATTCAATCACTGTCCTAAATCAATATACAGAACTTTACATTGATGTACTTACATGAGAACCTGATATTTTTCCTCCTCACTTTCTTCTTCTTCCTCTTTCACCACCGCCCCTTCATTCTCCTCCTCAGTATTGATAACTTCCACCATCTCTTCCAGTACTTCTTCCTTGATGTTCTTCTCCTTTACCTCCTTCATTGTATTGTCCTCCACTTTCCCCTGCTTTTCGATGTTTATCTCCTCCATAACCTTCTCTACCTCCTCGATCTTATTGTCCATATTTTTAATCTCCTCCACCTCCTTGATCTTAATCTCCTCCACCTCCACGATCTTAATCTCCACTTCCTTGATCTTAATCACCTCCATCTCCTCGATCTTAACTTCCTCTGCCTCTATGATTGTAATCTCCTCCGCCTCCTCAACCTTAATCTCCTCCACGACCTCCCTGATGTTTATCTGCTCCAACTCCTCCTCAGTGTTAATCTCCTCTATCTCATCCTCCATGGTTATATCCTCCAAGATGTTAATCTTCTCATTCTCCTTCTTGATGTTACCATACTCCACCTCCTCATCGATGTTAATCTTCTCCATCTCCTTCTCCTCAATCTTAATCTCCTCCTCCTCCTTTTTCTCCTCCTTGACTTCCTCCAACCTAAGAGTAGATAAGACAGTGAGAGTCCAGGACATGCTCTGTGTGCTCTATTGATATAGAAATGATGAATAGTCATGTGGAAATGAGTAATGGACAAGCCCCATTTACCAGATCTATCCTCAACTTGTACCCATACCTCAGGACCTGAGCCTATAACGAAAAATTTCTATCAATATTTATGTATTATCTAAACTTCAAGACCTATCCTCAAATCTTTAGTCTTCACTTATTGGTCCTTGCATTTTATCCCTTATCTGACCATCAAAACCCTAACCTATAGCAGCGACTGAGGACCTCCCCAGCACTCAAAACCCTAAGGACCCACTTACTGTTACCGATACACAAAAAGTACTGGGGTAATACAGAGATAATAAGCACAGTGATGTCACAGTACAGAGACTCTGTATAGGTGAAAAAATAATGAAGTTCAGACACAGGAATGATGCACACAGCAGAGATGACCATGGGGCATCTATACTAACACTGAGGACGGGGCCACAATCTATTTTCCACACCACCTTCCATCCTCTATAGTCACCATTAACTGCACCTTATATCTCACTGAAAATGGGCCTTTAGTTGTTTGACCCCATAGCAACTGAAATGTCTGCAAACCCAGCAGTTATATTCCTGATCCACATAGCAAAACAAAGAGTGTCCCTTCCAAATCTCCTACTTCCCTAACACAGCAGCTGGCAGCCACCACTAGGGGGAGCTCAGTGCATACGGATTTATAAAACTACAATCAAACGGCATGTGAGCTGTATACAGTGAGCTCCCCCTAGTGACCACTGCAGGAAAAAACACAACAGGAAGCAGTAAAAGCAAATGCATAGAGCAGCCCCTGTCCCATAGCAGTCACCAAGTCTCCCTCTGCGGTAGGTACACCACTGCCACCCGCATCCCTTCTACTGGGCCCATCTGTGAAGCTTCTACATGCGGTTATACTCAGGTGCTGAGAGTAATCAGACATATTGTACACTTACAGGAAAGATGGACTTACCTGACTCTACGCAATTCACCAACCAAAGCTGTAGAAGAGGAAAAGGAAAGAGGCGGCCATTACTGAAGAGGAGGAGACATGATAGAAGAAGATGACAGACACAACAGGAGCTGAGGACACAGCAGACTTACCTCCAGCACCAACTACAACCCTCAGGGGAGTTTCAGCTCTGCAGCCCCTTATATAATGTGTGTGATGTCATAATGTGCGGGGGAGGAGCCAACAGCACAACATTCCATAACATCATAAAGAGGCCAGAGGAGGTAGCCAATCAGAATGTGCAGGGAGGAGCCAAAAGAACAATATTCTATGACATCATAAAGAGGCCGGAAGAGGCAGCCAATCAGAATGTGTGGGGAGGAGCCAACAGCACAGTATTCCGTGACATCATAAAGTGGCCGGAGGAGGCAGCCAATCAGGTGTAATCTATATTGAATGTATGTAAATTTCCCACTTTAGCCCTGTACAATGGAAGACAGTATATATATAATGTATATCTAGGCGGTATATAGACAGGACATTATAGATAATTCTACTGTATAATAGACGCTTGTTTCTGGACCTGCTGCTATTTCTCCGAAAACTTTTTTATGTTTGTCTTTTTTTTCCCAATAAACTTTATTCATTTTTCTGCAGATACAATACACTGGGGCCTATAGGCACATATCCATAGCGTCCCATAAGTGGGTCTTCCCCATGCATGATGGGACTTATTCCCCAGCAGCGGGATATCAGTGGCGGCGCCATCCATGCTCCATATATTATCATTGTATTTTATTGTCGCTCTCGACATTGATACAATTTTCTCCTGATTCGTTATTTTGTGTCACTGACACCTGAACCAGTGATGTGTAACCTGCTGTTCTCCAGCTGATGTTTAACTACAACTCCCAGCATGTCATGGAAAATGCAGACTGTCAGCCTATGCTGGGACTTGTAGCTCCACAACAGCTGCACGTTGCAAATCTGTAATGTTAACAAAGATTTAATATACCATGAAGGCAGCAGCTATGGGGTCAGTGATGGGGCCATGGGATCTTGGATGTGGGGTGGCAGGGTGCAGTCAGGTTCTGCTCCATGTCTTGCTGCTGCTGTTGGTGGGTGGTTTCTTCAGTAGGTGGGTGAAGAAAAGTGCTCATTAGAGACTCCAGACTTTTGCTGCTGATGGAGCTGGTGCTGCTCCTGATCCCCCCTGCAGCATTTATTGCAGTGAAGCATGAGCGCAGAGGGCCCCCCAGTAAGACCTTCATGAGGATGGGCAATGGCGCACATAGGCAGCAGCCAATTGACTTACATAGGATGTCTCAATAGTAGTTAAGTTTATCCTTCCTCTCATCGGGTGAAAAAAAGGTCCCAATTTTTGAGCCTTTAAGTCATCCCTAAAAGCATCCATCTGGCCATTTGTGCAAGGTACTTGGAGGGACTCTCTGCCTCCATCTCCACTGCATACTGCCACAGTGTCTCGAGGTCATCTGCCTGGTCTTCCTCATCGTCATCCAGCTCCTCATGCTCATCCTGTTCCTATCCTGTCACTTGTGCAGAAAAACCACCAATTTCTGTATACATTGCTTGTGCGTGAATGTCCTCCTCAGCCAGTTCAGCACCCACAGGGCTCAGGTGGCCTTGAGATGTAGACGCCATGTGTCCTGTCCCCTGGTCAGACAGATTTATCAGCATCTGCTCCAGGACATGAAGGAATGGAATGATGTCATTCATCTCGTAGTCCTGGCGGCTGAGAAATAAAGTGGCCTCCTCAAAGGGCCTCAGGAAACAGCAGTTGTCACACATGAGCTGCCACTGGCTAACTTCAAAGTTACACAGGGGAGTACTTCTGTCCACCTGCAACATGAAGAAATTGTTTACGGCCTTCCTCTTCAGTCGGTCCAACATGTGGAGGATGGAGTTCCAACAGGCGGAAACACGGCATATCAGGCGATGTTGCGGAATGCTATTCTGCCTTTGCAGCTCAAGGAGGACGTGTTTTGCAGTGTAAGAGGGGCTGAATTGTATGCACAGTTTCCTGACAATTTTTTGGATGTCTTGTAGTTGGGTGGAAGACTTTAGGAACTGCGTTTGTAGTACCCCAGAGCGGGCACTACCATTCCTACACCTTCCTACTGTCTCTAATGGCTAACCAATACGATCATCTGTGTATTTATTCCAGGTTTTTTGATATTGTGCTTTAATAACATGGCTATGTAACCTATGTATTGTAGTACATTCACTGTGCCTGGTTGTCCAGCAGGCGGCAGTGTATCTGGCAGTGAGAGATCTAGGGGGAGATTCTATTCTTCCCATTTGGGCAGAAGTGGGCTAGTCTCTTCCTACCAAGGGAGAGGTTGTGGGAAGCTATAGTCAGTCAAGAGTGAAGTTGAGAATTGGAAGGAGAGCAGACATGTCGCAGTATAGGGATCTCCCCTCTCTTGCAGCATGAGTCTTCCAGGAGAAGCAGCTTGCAAAGCACCCTGACTCCATACATTTTAAAGACAGAGTATAACAAGGGGGTCAACAGCCAAAGGCAGCCCGCTCAAAGTTACCAGTACTTTGAGAAAGTCCAGCTACCGGACCGAAGCCAGAGTCTCAGTAGACAGGCTTAATTCGTGCTGTAATTAAACAGATATGCATAGGGTAATTCAGGATAGACAGGATAATATGAAATAAATTGCAAGGCTCACCTTGTTGGGTTGTGCTAGGTATAGGCACAACTCTAATGAACGCTCATCAGAAGGGTCCTGAAAACCTGGAGGGTGGTGGTCTACAGCCACAGGAAAGGTAGTCTTCTTATCGGAGATCCCTGGAATCCCCAAGAAGGTGCGTATTTGCAGAGATAAACATCCCACGGCGCAAAGACCAACCACAGGTCACCAGGATCAGGAATCAAGTATTTTATTGCAGCAATGCAACGCGTTTCGGGAAATCACTCCCCTTCATCAGGTACAAGAGGCTGCACAGTTTTGTGTGGATGCAAGTTCATTCAAGGAAAGCTGTTGAACGTTTACCAAGTCTGGACTCTTACTCCACCAACTATCACTCTCCCCTTTACTGCTGCAGAGCATAACCCTGGGGAACGACGGTATCCAGGTAGGAGCACCGTGACACACACAAAACTGATAAGGCAGAATTACCACTCAGCATTCCTAAAAACTTGGGACTCAATCGGCCCTTGGGGCGTCACGTTGCACTTTACAACCAGATTAAAGATGTGCACCATGCAGGGCGCATGGCTCAGCCCTCTTTAACGCAGTGCCGACACAATTTTCTTCCCGTTGTCGGTCACCATAGTTCCGATATTCAGTTAGAGAACAGAAAGAAAGGATTTGATTTTCTCTTGTAGGACGCGGGCAATTCCTCCCCAGTGTGACTCCGTTCTCCCAGGAAAACCAGGTGCAGGACAGCTTGACACCCCCGTGCTATAGGTCGTATGCTGAAGTTGCACTCCGAATTGTGCCTGCAGTGGAGGCTGAGGACAAGGTGGAGGATGAGAAGGCAGAGCAGGACATTGGCACAGGACTCACAGCTTGAGAATGTGTTGGCGGCAGTGCCGTAACCTGGCCAGGTTGCTGGTGTGAATGGGTAGGACCCACATTTATCCAGTGGGCCATAAAGGATAGCCCCCACATGTCGGCGCTGCCATGAACTTTAGCAGACACAGACAGGCTCAAGGACTATCCCATCTTCTGCTCAACATACGTGTGCAGGGCTGGTACAGCATTTTTGGAGAAGTAATGACGACTTGGGACTCTCCACCTTTGCTCGACACAAGCCATCAGTTCTAAGAACGGTGCAGGTTCCACCACATGGAAAAGGAGGGACTGTAGTACCAGCAACTTGGCCAGGAGCATGTTCAGCTTCTGCACCGTTGGATGAGTGCATGTATACTGTTGTCCTTTTAGTAATTGTTTCGGTGATCGATTGCTGACGAAACGAGTGATGAAGAGAAGGAGGAGGAGCAGGAGCATCAGGACCAGTAGATGATGGGAAGGAAACACAGCTCCCTTCTGCTGAAGTGGTAGAGCCTTGGCTGCTGGAGAAGGGGTGCAGGCCACTGGGTGAAGCAGCGGTTGCTGCATCAGGCTGGACAGCTACATTAGTGTCACGGGTTTCCCAGGCCACTTTATGGTGATGCTGCATGTGTTGACACAGGGCCGTGGTGCCAACCTCCTGGAAACGCTTCACCTTCTGCCCAAAAATTCTACAAATGGCCATGCTGACGTTGATGAAAAATTCCTACACCGCCGTGTATGGCATTCTCCCCTTACCACTCCGTGCTGCCTGCCTGCTACTGCTGCCTCTGTGAACCAGTGCACCGCTAGTTGTTTCCGGACAGGTAGGGTCCTGAGTAGCAGGCGGTCTACACTGGGCATGTTTTTCTCCAGATCTCACACTGCTGCCACCCTGCTGATTCACAGCCACGCTACCACCCTGCTGCCTTAGCCGCTGCCTCGCACACAAGCAGCCACCCTCATCCCCTGATGATGATGATGATGAAGAACTCTCTTCACCTGGCTCCCACCAGGTTTAGCTACATCATCATCCACTACTGTCTGCATGTCACTGATATCACCCTCACCAGTCTTAGGTCCACGTGCCTGACCACTCACAACACCAGCTCCCACGCAACTCTAATCATTCCGGGGCCGTACCAACTAAGCGTGGTGTCAGTGGAACCCAACTACTCCTGGCTGGGGGTGTCTGATGTCACTTGAGATGATGTTGAAGACCGAGTCAACCATTCAAGGAAAGCTAGGTTGCTGGTGAAAACACGACCGCTGGATGACACTGACAGCTCTGGTCTGTCGCTGCGACTGCTGCTACCACCAACTGTTCTTCAGCTGCTACTTCTGCCAACTCCAGAAACATTTTGGCCACTGCCCGTTCCCTTAGAAGGGCCTGTCACCTGTCTGTTCGACATTCTGTACTGTAACTGTGTTACTGTAAAAGAGCAGTAGTGTCAGGCCACAATTTTACCCCTGAGACAAGAATGAATAGATGTACTCATATATCGGAACATGAGCACCCAAAAATCTGTAGTATTAGGCTGCAATTTCATCTTAATAACACAATTAGGGATAAACAGATATATTTATGTATAATAAAATGTGAGCACCCTAAAATCTGTAGTATCAATTTTCAATTTCTCTACTTTTATAATAGATAATAATACCTCCAAAAATAGTTATTACTTTACATTCCTCATATGTCTACTTCATGTTTGGATCATTTTATAAATTACATTAAATTTTTTAGGGACGTTGGCAGGCTTAGATGTTTAGAAGCAAATTTTTACATTTTTCAGGAAATTTCCAAAACCCACTTTTTAAGGAGCAGTTCAGGTCTGAAGTCACTTTGTGAGGCTTACATAATAGAAACCACCCAAAAATGACCCCTTTTTAGAAACTACACCCATTAAGGTATTAAAAACTGATTTTACAAATGTTGTTAACCCTTTAGCTGTTCCACAAGAATTCATGGAAAATGGAGATGAAATTTCAGAATTTCACTTTTTGGCAGAATTTCCGATTTAGGCCTCATGCACACGACCGTTGTGTGCATCCGTGGCCGTTGTGCCGTTTTCCGTTTTTTTTTTCGCGGACCCATTGACTTTCAATGGGTCAGTGGAAAAATCGGAAAATGCACCGTTTTGCAGCCGCATCCGTGATCCGTGTTTCCTGTCCGTCAAAAAAATAGGACCTGTCCTATTTTTTTGACGGACAACGGTTCACGGACCCATTCAAGTCAATAAGTCCGTGAAAGAACACGGATGCACACAAGATTGGCATCCGCGTCCCTGATCCGTGGCCGTAGGTTACTTTCATACAGACGGATCCGAAGATCCGTCTGCATAAAAGCTTTTTCAGAGATGAGTTTTTACTTCGTGAAAACTCATATCCGACAGTATATTCTAACACAGAGGCGTTCCCATAGTGATGGGGACGCTTCTAGTTAGAATATACTACGAACTGTGTACATGACTGCCCCCTGCTGCCTGGTCTCTTACAGGGGGCTGTGATCCGCACATTTAACCCCTCAGGTGCTGCACCTGAGGGGTTAATTGTGCATATCATAGCCCCCTATAAGAGATCAGGGGCTGCCAGGCAGCAGGGGGCAGACCCCCTTCCCTCCCCAGTTTTAATTTCATTGGTGGCCAGTGCGCCCCCCCAGCCCCCCTCCCTCTATTGTAATATCATTGGTGGCCAGTGTGCGGCCTCCCCCGGCCCCCCCTCCCTCCCTTTATTGTATTATCATTGGTGGCCAGTGTGCGGCCCCCCCTCCCACCCTCTATTGCATTATCATTGGTGGCCAGTGTGCGGCCTCCCCCCTCCCTCCCTCTATTGTATTATCATTGTTGGCCAGTGTGCGGCCCCCCCCGGCCCCCCCTCTATTGTATTAATATCATTGGTGGCCAGTGTGCGGCCTCCCCTCCCCCCCCCCCCGATCATTGGTGGCAGCGGAGAGTTCCGATCGGAGTCCCAGTTTAATCGCTGGGGCTCTGATCGGTAACCATGGCAACCAGGATGCTACTGCAGGCCTGGTTGCCATGGTTACTTAGCAATGTTACAATATTAGAAGCATCATACTTACCTGCTGCGCTGTCTGTGACTGGCCGGGAGCTCCTCCTACTGGTAAGTGACAGATCATTAAGCAATGCGCCCCACAGACCTGTCACTTACCAGTAGGAGGAGCTTCCGGCCGGTCACAGACAGCGCAGCAGGTAAGTATGATGCTTCTAATATTGTAATATTGCTAAGTAACCATGGCAACCAGGCCTGCAGTAGCGTCCTGGTTGCCATGGTTACCGATCGGAGCCCCAGCGATTAAACTGGGACTCCGATCGGAACTCTCCGCTGCCACCAATGATGGGGGGGAGAGAGGGGAGGCCGCACACTGGCCACCAATGATATTACAATAGAGGGAGGGAGGGGGTGGTGCACACTGGCCACCAATGATAATACAATAGAGGGAGGGGGGGCCGGGGGGGCCGCACACTGGCCACCAATGATAATACAATAAAGGGAGGGAGGGGGGGCCGGGGGAGGCCGCACACTGGCCACCAATGATATTACAATAGAGGGAGGGAGGGGGGGCCGGGGGAGGCCGCACACTGGCCACCAATGATAATACAATAGAGGGAGGGAGGGGGGGCCGGGGGTGGGGGCCGCACACTGGCCAACAATGATATTCAAACTGGGGAGGGAGGGGGGTCTGCCCCCTGCTGCCTGGCAGCCCCTGATCTCTTACAGGGGGCTATGATATGCACAATTAACCCCTCAGGTGCAGCACCTGAGGGGTTAATTGTGCGGATCACAGCCCTTTGTAAGAGATCGGGTGCTGCAAGGCAGCAGGGGGCAGTCATGTACACAGTTCGTAGTATATTCTAACTAGAAGCGTCCCCATCACTATGGGAACGCCTCTGTGTTAGAATATACTGTCGGATATGAGTTTCACGATCTAACTCATATCCGACAGTATATTCTAACATAGAGGCGTTCCCATGGTGATGGGGACGCTTCAAGTTAAAAGATACCATTGGATTGGAGAAAACTCAGATCCTATGGTGTATTAACTCCTGACTTTACATTGAAAGTCAATGGGGGACGGATCTGTTTGAAATTGCACCATATTGTGTCAACGTCAAACGGATCCGTCCCCATTGACTTGCATTGTAATTCAGGACGGATCCGTTTGGCTCCGCACGGCCAGGCGGACACCAAAACGACTTTTTTTTCATGTCCGTGGATCCTCCAAAAAACAAGGAAGACCCACGGACGAAAAAACGGTCACGGATCACGGACCAACGGAACCCCGTTTTGCAGACCGTGAAAAAATACGGTCGTGTGCATGAGGCCTTAATCATTTTTTTCCGCTAACAAAGCAAGGGTTGACAGCCAAACAACACTTAATATTTATTGCCCTGATTCTGTAGTTTACAGAAACACCCCATATGTGGTCATAAACTGCTGTACGGGCACACGGCAGGGCGCAGAAGGAAATGAACACCATATGGTTTTTGGAAGGCAGATTTTGCTGGACTGGTTTTTTGACACCATGTCCCATTTGAAGCCCCCCTGATGCACCCCTTAGAGTAGAAACTCCAAAAAGTGACCCCATTTTGGAAAGGTGCCAGTTTTGTTGGTACTATTTTAGGGTACATATGATTTTTGGTTGCTCTATATTACACTTTTTGTGAGGCAAAGTAACAAAAAATGTAAATTCTGAACGTTCATCTCCATTTGCCATTAACTCTTGTGGAACACCTAAAGAGTTAACAAAGTTTGTAAAATCAGTTTTGAATACGTTGAGGGGTGTAGTTTCTTAAATAGGGTCACTTTTTTGGAGTTTCTACTCTAGGGGTGCATCAGGGGGGCTTCAAATGGGACATGGTGTCAAAAAAACTGTCCAGCAAAAACTGCCTTCCAAAAACCATATGGCGTTCCTTTCCTTCTGCGCCCTGCCGTGTGGCCATACAGCAGTTTTAGACCACATAGGGGGTGTTTCTGTAAACTACAGAATCAGGGCAATAAATATTGAGGAAAAAGAGAGACAATGCAGCAGCACTCTGCAAATCAGACAAAGTACAACAATGCTTACAAAAATTATGGTGCTAATACTACGCTTATTTATAAAAGCAAGATGCTTGGACAATGCATTTTGTACAAAACCATCTAAGCCCGTCTGCCGAACGTCAAGGCAATCTCTGTTAGACGGGTCCTAACACTAAATACCACCTGTTATGTGCCATAATGACCGCCATAAAATTCAGGGAGTGTTGGACCCACATGCATGCTGGATCCACTCTGCCTTTTTCCATTTTTTGTGCCAAAATGGTCTCCATTACAAGGGATGCAGGTACCAACATGCATGCTGAGCCCACTCTATACCCTTCCTGGTGCTAGACAGCTTCCAATGAATGTAGTGAGAGCAGGCCACAGCTTTATACTGAAAGTAATTAAAATCAGCCTATGGGGCAGACAGGCTAATCAGGAGTGCACGACTCGCTGGAGTGCCACATCTCCAGCATTGTAAATCTGCAAAAAAAAGGGGGTTAGTCAGCACCTCCCAGTGCGCAGGTGCACGCTGCCATGGCACAGACCTAGAGGAATAAAAGAGACAATGCAGCAGCACTCTGCAAATCAGACAAAGTACAACAATGCTTACAAAAATTATGGTGCTAATACTACTACTTGGACAATGCATTTTGTACAAAACCATCTAAGCCCGTCCGTTCGGCAGACGGGCTCAGATGGTTTTGTACAAAATGCATTGTCCAAGCATCTCGCTTTTATAAATAAGCGTAGTATTAGCACCATCATTTTTGTAAGCATTGTTGTACTTTGTCTGATTTGCAGAGTGCTGCTGCATTGTCTCTTTTTTTCCTCTAGGTCTTTGCCATGGCAGCGTGCACCTGCGCACTGGCAGGTGCTGACTAACCCCCTTTTTTGCCAATAAATATTGAGTTTTGTTTGGCTGTTAACCCTTGCTTTGTTACTGGAATGGTTTAAAATGGTTTAATTTTTTATTATTTACAACGTTCATCTAACAGATTAGATCATGTGCTATTTTTATAGAGCAGGTTCTTACTGACGCAGGGATACATAATATATTTACTTTTTTTTATTTATTTAAGTTTTACACAATAATATCATTTTTGAAACAAAAAAAATCATTTTAGTGTCTCCATAGTCTGAGAGCCATAGTTTTTTTATTTTTTGGCCGATTGTCTTAGGTAGGGGCTCATTCATGGGCGTTGGAAGTGGGGGGGACGGGGGGGACGGATCCCCCCAGGAAATAATGCGGGGGGGACAGGTATGGTCAAATCCCCCCCAGCGGCAGCGGGGCAATGTGTGCGGCGGCGGGGCAGGCGCTGAGATGAGCCAGGGCTGGAGATGATAGTTCTCTGCCCGCCGCCGATGTTCTATTCAGCAGCGCAGTGGAGGAGGAGTCTCTCCATCCCCCCTGTGCTGCTGCCCCCGCCGCTGCCAATAGGAAGAGAGACGGGAGGAGGAGGGGAGGGGCTGTGGCCACTGCGCCACCAATGAAGATAACTGACCTGTAATACAAATACAGGAGGCGGGTGCTGGAATCAAATAGCCGGCACCCAACCTCTGTGACAGGGAGCTGCGATCAGCTGCAGTTGAGTTAACCCTTCAGGTGCGGTACCTGAGGGGTTAACTGCCGCTGATCGCAGCTCCCTGTCACAAAGGTCGGGTGTCGGCTATTTGATTCCAGCACCCTCCTCCTGTATTTGTATAAGAAACGTTGGTGGCACAGTGCGCCCCCCCCCACCCCCCCAACACCCCAGTATAAGAAACATTGGTGGCTCAGTGGGAAGTGCCAATGAGGGTTAAAAAAATAAATAAATAACTCACCTCCTCCAGTTGATCGCATAGCTGCCGGTCTCCTGTTCTTTCTTCAGGACCTGTGGTGACGTCTCTGAGCTCATCACATGGTCCATTACCATGGTGATGGATCATGTGATGTATCATATGATGAGCACAGTGATGTCACCACAGGTCCTGAAGAAAGAACAGGAGACGATCAATTGGAGGAGGTGAGTTAATAATTTTTTTATTTTTTAACCCTCATTGGCACTGCCCACTGCGCCACCAATGTTTATTATATTGAGGGGGGGGGGCGCACTGCACCACCAATGTTTATCATACTGGGGTGTTGGGGGGGCCCACTGCGCCACCAATGTTTATTATATTGGGGGGGCCCACTGCGCCACCAATGTTTATCATACTGGGGTGTTGGGGGGGGCCCACTGCGCCACCAATGTTTATCATATTGACCTTCTACTAAGCCTTCTGTATTAAAGAATGCTATTATTTTCCCTTATAACCATGTTGTTATAAGGGAAAATAATACAATGAATAGACTTTCATCCTAGCAACCATGCGTGAAAATCGCACCGCATCCGCACTTGCTTGCGATTTTCACGCAGCCCCATTAACTTCTATGGGGCCTGCGTTGCGTGAAAAACGCACAACATAGAGCATGCTGCGATTTTCACGCAATGCACAAGTGATGCGTGAAAATCACCACTCATGTGCACAGCCCCATAGAAGTGAATGGGTCCGGATTTAGTGCGGGTGCATTCCGGTATTTTGAATGCCAGATCTGGCACTAATACATTCCTATGGGGGAAAATGCTGGATCCGGCATTCAGGCAAATCTTCAGTTTTCTTCGCCGGAGATTAAACCGTAGCATGCTGCGGTTTTATCTTTTGCCTGATCAGTCAAAATAACTGAACTGAAGACATCCTGATGCATCCTGAACGGAGTTCTCTCCATTCAGAATGCATGGGGATATGCCTGATCAGTTGTTTTCCGGTATAGAGCCCCTAGGACGGAACTCTATGCCGGAAAACAAAAACGTTAGTATGAAAGTACCCTAAAATATTAAGTTTAAATCCCCCCTTTCCCAATTTTACATATAAAATATATAAACAATAAATAAACATATTACATAGCGCTGTCCAAACTATTCAATTATTCAAAAATATCTCCTATGCGGTGAGCATTCGCCATTTTTTAGTCACCTTGTCACCCCAAAAATAGGATAGGACGGTTCTATTATGGGCCGAATGTTTCCTAAAATGCGAAATGCACGCGGCTTTTTTTGGTGTGTTTTTTTTTTTTGCGCGGTATTGAGTATCGCAATACTTTTTTATGGTGACGAAAGCGAATCAAAATTTTGGTATCAAAACAACCCTACGCCGATCTGATCGGCGTAGCGTTGTCACGATACCAAAATTTTGATTCGGTTTCGATTTGGCGACTAAAAATTTGATTTGGCTCCTAAATTTTTCAGTTCAGGAGCCAATGGCTACTAGGTATTTTTTTTAGTCTGGAGCACTGTGAGCGCTTCCAAGGCTGCGGAGGAGCAGGGCAGGGAGGTGTGTCCCTTTCCTGCTCCTCTGATAGGCTGCCGGCACTACAAGGCCGGCAGCCTATCAGAGGCCAGAAGGGCGGCGCGATCCGCCTGAGCCGTACAGCGCTGGAGTCGGGACACAGTGACAGGCTGGAAGAGGCCTGCATCGCATCGCTCCAAAGAGGTAAGTATAAGTGTTAATTATTTTTTTAATATATATACAATACTTTGTTTTACTGGCACATGATTGGGGGGGGCTATTACTGGCACTTGATTGGGGGGCTATTACTGGCACTTGATTGGGGGGGCTATTACTGGCACTTGATTGGGGGGGCTATTACTGGCACTTGATTGGGGGGCTATTACTGGCACTTGATTGGGGGGGCTATTACTGGCACTTGATTGGGGGGGCTATTACTGGCACATGATTGGGGGGGCTATTACTGGCACATGATTGGGGGGCTATTATTGCCACATGATTGGGGGGGCTGTTATTACTGGCACATGATGGGGGGCTGTTATTACTGGCACATGATTGGGGGGCTGTTATTACTGGCACATGATTGGGGGGCTGTTATTACTGGCACTTGATTGGGGGCTATTACTGGCACTTGATTGGGGGGCTAATACTGGCACTTGATTGGGGGGGCTATTACTGGCACTTGATTGGGGGGGCTATTACTGGCACTTGATTGGGGGGGTATTACTGGCACATGACTGGGGGGGCTGTTATTACTGGCACATGATGGGGGGCTGTTATTACTGGCACATAATTGGGGGGGCTGTTATTACTGGCACATGATTGGGGGGCTGTTATTACTGGCACATGATTGGGGGGCTGTTATTACTGGCACTTGATTGGGGGCTATTACTGGCACTTGATTGGAGGGCTAATACTGGCACTTGATTGGGGGGCTATTACTGGCACTTGATTGGGGGGGCTATTACTGGCACTTGATTGGGGGGGCTATTACTGGTACTTGATTGGGGGGCTATTACTGGCACTTGATTGGGGGGGCTATTACTGGCACTTGATTGGGGGGGCTATTACTGGCACATGATTGGGGGGGCTATTACTGGCACATGATTGGGGGGCTATTATTGCCACATGATTGGGGGGGCTGTTATTACTGGCACATGATGGGGGGCTGTTATTACTGGCACATAATTGGGGGGACTGTTATTACTGGCACATGATTGGGGGGCTGTTATTACTGGCACATGATTGGGGGGCTGTTATTACTGGCACTTGATTAGGGGCTATTACTGGCACTTGATTGGGGGGCTAATACTGGCATTTGATTGGGGGGCTATTACTGGCACTTGATTGGGGGGGCTATTACTGGCACTTGATTGGGGGGGCTATTACTGGCACATGATTGGGGGGCTATTACTGGCACATGATTGGGGGGGCTATTACTGGCACATGATTGGGGGGGCTATTACTGGGGGCTATTACTGGCACATGATTGGGGGGGGCTATTACTGGCACATGATTGGGGGGCTATTACTGGCACATGATTGGGGGGCTATTACTGGCACATGATTGGGGGGGCTGTTATTACTGGCACATGATTGGGGGGGCTGTTATTACTGGCTGATGAGAGGCACTGGGGGGCTGATGAGAGGCACTGGGGCTCTTATCTGAGGTCTGATTGGGGGACATTCATATTGGGGTCTGAGCTGAGGTGTGATCTGAGGTCTTATTAACATTGGGGATCTTATTGGGGCTGTTAGCTGAGGTCTGATTAACATTGGGGGTCTGATTGGTGGTCTGACCTGAGGTGTGACCAGAGCACTGATCCGGAGCAGCTTGGAGAAAAAGGCCTCACAGTCTCCCACACTCCTTCTGCCCGGCCAAGCCAGCCAGCACCCCTGAGGCCAAGCCAGCCAGAACCCCTGAGTCTTCAGAACTGTAAGTGTGTGTGTGGGGGGGGGGGGGTTCACACACACACACTTAAAATTTAACGATATAAACAACTCGCAGTTTACTGAATAAGAATATACCCGGCGAGCAAAAATGCTGTCCCCCCCCAGATTTTTGGGGGTTCCTACACCCATGGGCTCATTATTTGCGGAATGAGATGACGGTTAGATTGGTACTATTTTAGGGTGCTTACGCCTTTTTGATTGCTTGCTATTACACTTTTTGTGATGTAAGGTGACAAAAAATTGCTTTTTTTGACGTCGTTTTTATTTTTTTAACAGTGTTCACCTGAGGGGTTACATCATGTGATATTTTTATAGAGCAGGTTATTACAGACGCGGCGATACCTAATATGTCTACTTTTCTTTTTTTTTTTTACGTTTAACATAAAAAAGCATTTTTGAAACAAAAAAAATCCTGTTTTAGTCTGAGAGCCATATTTTTTTTTATTTTTGGGGCGATTGTCTTAGGTAGGGGCTCATTTTTTGCGGGATGAGGTGGCGGTTAGATTGGCACTATTTTGGGGGGCATACACCTTTTTGATCGCTTGGTGTCGCACTTTTAGTGAAGTAAGGTAACAATTTTTTTTTTATTTTGCACAGTTTTTATTTTAGTTTTTTGACCGTGTTCATCTGAGGGGTTAGGTCATGTGATATGTTTATAGAGCCAACGATACGGACTCGGCAATACATTAATATGTGTACTTTTCTTTTTTTCCCTATTTTTTTACAAATTTTTTTTTTACATTATTTTGGGAAAAGGACGCTTTTTTTTATTTACTTGAAACTTTGAATTTTTTTTTTAAATTTTTTTAGTTAACTTTTTTTTACACTTTATTTTTTGTGCCAGTCTGGGACTTCAACTTCTGCGGTCTGATCCCCTTTACAATTCATTCCAATACTTCTGTATTCTCCACCGGAAGGCAGCCACTATGCCTAAGAAAGGCATCGCGCTGCCTTCCATGCCGTCGGGTCCCCATTACAGCAGCGCGGGGACCCGATTGCTTCCACAATCGCCGCCGGAATGACCAGTAAACCTGCAAACTGCAGGTCAGAATTAACCTGCGGTTTTCAGCGATCACCAATATGGGGGGGGGTCACAGGAGCCCTCTAGGCATTGTCACAGGGTGCCTGCTGAATTATTTCAGCCAGCACTCTGTTCTGATCACCGCCGGCGGCGATCGGAAAAACACAGGGCGTACAAATACGCCCCGTGTCCTAAAGGACTCGGGCAACAGGGCCCTCCTGACAAGAGTCCTGTAGAGACAAGTGAGGGAAGCACAAGGAGCTCGAGTTTTTTCCTTGGGTAAATAGTTTGAACATTAATAAAACATGGCTCAGCTAATTTTGATTAACCTGAGAAAGGAAAAGGGAAAAAGGAATAGCATCACAGGACCTCTGATGCTGAAGCTAAGGCAGCCACTCTATATCCTGCAGCTGTGATAGGATAGTGCAGGTTTCCTGCCTGCCTGAGGCTGTGGCCCCTTCTGCCCAGATGATCCTGCTGGAGCAGAGGAGGACCTCTGGCTCCAGTGTTGATGGCAAATAGGCTTCAGGGGGCAATCTGGTACTGTTCTGGTGCTAATGCTATGCTTATTTTGTAAATTTCTGATTCTTGGCAAATACATTTTGTACAAATTTTTTTGGGCCCATCTGCAGGCGTCAAGGCGATCTCTATAAGATGGGAACCTAACACTAAATACTACCTGGTGTAGTGCCATATGGTCCACCTTAAAATTCAGGGAATGCAGGTTCCACATGCATGCTGGGTCCACTCTGCCTTTTAACATTTTTTGTACCAAAATGGCCTCCATTAAATCCAGGGAATGCAGGTACCAACATGTATGCGAGTATGGACCCAGCATGCATGTGGAACCGGCATTCCCTGTATTTTATGGCGGCCAGTATGGTACTATAACAGGTAGTATTTAGTGTTAGATTCCTGTCTTACAGAGATCGCCTTGATGTTTGGTAGACGGGCCCAAATAATTTTGTACAAATTGTATTTGCCAAGAATCTCAAATTTACAAAATAAACAAAGTATTAGCACCAGAATATTTTCTAGAACTATGGCAATATTGTACTTTAATTATGTTTGAAGAGTGCTGTTGCATTGTCTTTTTTTCTTCGTGTGTGCAGCTATGGCATTGGGATGTGCTGACTGACCCTTATTTGTATGTAAAAAAGGCCACATTGCATTTCTAAAGGTCTTCTAAGCATCAAGAACCCATAAGCATAGTAGGTGGTTGCGCTGGGTTTTGGGCCAGTACTGTGGACGTGACGGCCAGTCTAAGAGTTGAAAAGTTGGCCTGTCTGAGCATCGCAGAGCAAACGGGGAAGTATTAGCTGGAAACGATTCGCTAATGTTTTCACCTAGAGTTTATAATCGTGGTCAAGCAATGAAATTGGGCAGAAAGATTGAGTCTTCAAGAGATCTCTACCAGGTTCATGGAGATCTGTCCAGGAGTCAGTAACACAATGATTAGGAGTCAGATGAGTAAAAACTGAGTTAAATAGTCCAGTTAGGACAGGTATTGTGTAATACTCTGCCAAAAGACCATCTGGATCCGGTGTTTTACCATTCAATGCCACAAAAATGGCCCACCGAGCCTCCTCCTCCATGATAGCAGAATCCAATGAGTATAGAAAAAAATTAAAGGAGTTATCCAACTTAAAACTTTTACTCAGTCCCCATTAGAGTAGCTGGAACAGTAGGGTGGTCATACTTACTTGGTACCTGCGTTACGGCTTAGTTGCTCCATGGCTGCCTATGCAGGTCCAGGGTCTCTGGGAAACAACAGTAATTTGCTGCAGCGGTCAAGTGCCACCTCGTCAACAGGATGCTGATTCTCAAAGACCCCGGACCTGCGGAGGCGGATGTGGAGCGATGGAGACGGAAACCAGTGGTGGAGACCAGATAAGTGTGAACACCACCTGAGGTCTGGACACTCTGAAGGCATCTGTTAAAAGGTTTAAAGCTGGATAACCACTTTAATAATGGGGAGGAGAGCAGAGACTGCCCTGTAGAGGTCTTCATAGTAATCACTGAATATTTAAGCAGTAACTGTGCCAGTCAGAGGGTTCTGCAACTGGATGACTGGTTTATAAAGTTGACTAGATTTAGTAAGGGCCGCTAAAAATTTACCGTATTTTTCCCCTATAAAACGCACTCCCCCCCCCCCCCAAAATGGGGGGAAAAAGTTAGTGCGTCTTATGGGGTGAATATAGGTGAAACCTGGGGTAAAAAAACATATCCGGCGCTTATATTTGACTGTATATTACACTGTGCCGACTGTACCTATAACGCTTGCAGCCCTGGCAGCGCTCACATGTCCAGCGGGCGGCGAGTGGCGGGCGGCGGTGCGGGAGTCCGATGCTGCGATCCGCTCACGATGGTGATGGTGGTATGGAGGGTCTGGTATGGGCCGGCCGGCCTCAGTAAGTGTTGGGTTGTAGGGACCGGCCGGCCCGAAGCGCTGTTATGCAGGAGGAAATGGAGCGCAGGAGCCGGAAGACAAGGGGCGGAGCTGGCAAGTGTGACAGGGAAGTCTGCTCCGCCCCTCGTCTCAGTCGCCACGCTGCGCTCAGTCGGACAGAGGATCGCTGGAGGATCGGTATGAAATGTTCATTGAGGCAGTGTTATGCACATTTCCTTCCCCCCACTTTACATTTAAATGCTGAAAGACATCCCTAAGGAATCACAGAGTTAATAAAGTGCCACCCATAATAATAAAGTGGTGTGCCCTGCCAGAAAGACATCCCTAAGGACCCCACTGTTAATAAAGTGCCCCCTCCTAATAAAGTGAGCTCACTCCTAATAAAGTGACCCCCTTATTAAGGCGTCATGCAGACATCCGTGGAGCACTGTCCATGATATCCCAGCCTGCCGTCCTGCTGAGTGCACGAAGCGCATGGCGCCATTGGTTGCTATGACGCTGTGCCCTTCGTGCACTCAGCAGGACGGGATTTCACGGACCATGATCCATGGTTGTCTGCATGACGCCTTAAAGTGTCATTGGATCCCCCCCTTTCCCAATAAGTACGGTATTGTATGTCAGCAGCATATCCCCCCATAACATTGTGTTAGTGGCAGATCCCCCCCATAACATTGTCATCCACTGATGTCCTTAGCTACAGTACCCCCATAATTGTAGTGCTAACTGTTCTTCCATTACTGTATTCTATTGCAGAAAATGACGGTAGTCTCCTGCTGCATACTGTACATTTCTGAGCGATGTCAAAGCAGAAAAGGCTTTCTTATAAAATTCCTTTTAAACTAGAGGTGATAAAGTACGCCAAAGAGCATGGAAACAGGGCAGCGGAGAGACATTTTGGGCCGCCTTCAACTGAAAAGATGATTCGTGCATGGAGGAAACAAGAGGATCGGTTGGAGAAAGCGGAGAAAAGTAAACACACTCTTCGTGGGTGTGCTGCAAAGTGGCCACAGCTAGACGTGGACATGAAAGAGTGGATCACATGTCACAGGAACAATGGCTTCTCAGTATCCACAAAAATGATCATCTATGAAGCCAAACGTCTTGCTGCAGAGAAAGGTATTGACGACTTCACTGGATCGGCATCATGGTGCTACAGATTCATGAGGAGATGTGACCTTGCTATGCGCACCAAAACAAGAATTGCCCAAAAAATGCCCAAAGAATATGAGTCCAAGATTCTTTCTTTTCATAAATTTGTGCTGGATTCACGAAAGAAACATGGCTATGAAATAGGCCAGATTGGGAACATGGATGAAGTTCCGTTAACCTTCGATGTTCCATCGAATAGGACCGTCGATGTGAGAGGCGCAAAAAACTTAACTGTGAAGACCTCTGGACACGAGAAAACGCATTACACGGTTGTCTTGTCCTGCTGCGCAGATGGCACCAAACTGCCACCAATGCTGATTTTTAAAAGGAAGACCATGCCAAAAGAAGTGATCCCACGAGGTGTGATTGTCCATGTTCACGACAAAGGGTGGATGGACGAAAATGGCATGAAAGTATGGATCGAAAAGGTGTGGTCCAAACGCACTGGAGGACTTCTGAAGAAACCTGCCCTACTAGTGCTTGACCAGTTTAGGGCACATATCACCGAATCCACAAAAACAAGATTTAAGGAAGTGAACACCCATCTAGCGGTAATTCTTGGGGGGCTTACGAGCCAGCTACAACTTCTGGACGTTTCCATTAATAAGCCATTTAAAGTGTTCATGAGGGAGGAATGGAACAAGTGGATGGCAGCTGGGAACCATGACCTGACTCCCACTGGACGGATGAAGAGGCCCACCATCACCCAAGTCTGTAAATGGGTGAAAACATCATGGCAGGCAGTCAACGATGAAATCGTCGTCAGATCCTTTAAAAAGTGTGGCATTAGCAATGCCTTGGATGGCACTGAGGACAATATGCTGTACGACGAATCTGAAGGCAGCGATACTAGTGATACTGAGCCACAGAGTGCGATTAACCTGGACAGTAGTGATGAGGAGTTTTTGGGGTTCCCTGATGAATAGAGGAGTACTGTACCTGGACATTTAAGTCAATAATGATGGTTGTTAATGCTGCTGGTTACTACTGTTGATGTTTACATTGTTAAAATATTGGTCTGTTATTTTATTAAAAGTTTTGACACACCTTTTGTCAATTTTTTTTTTCTTCCTATTTTCACCCTCTAAAACCAGGTGCGTCTTATAGGGCGTCTTATAGGGCGTCTTATAGGGCGAAAAATACGGTACCCGTCTTATTGCCCCAACAATAGAATTTAATTTATGATATCTGCATCTGACAATGAGACTATATATAAAAGAGTCCAGAAGATGTTCAGCCATGAAGTATTCTTGTGGTGTCTCCGTAGAAGGGGATAAGACAAGCGCACCTCGGGCCTGTAACCAGGAGTTATGTATTTCATCAAACCCTTTCTCCTTCTTTCTAAACGAGAGATAATGGACTGTTATACTTTTTATCCTTTATTTTTAGTTTTTTCTCCATTTATTAGATTTCTATATTCTATCTTTTATTACATGTATTTCTTCTTATATCTATGTCCAGGCAGCAGGATGTATGTCCCCATATAAAGGGGACTCAGGGCAGCCATCAGATAATATCTGTACACAGAGATACAGGGAAGACATGGTTGGTGTGTCCTCTGCCTGCCCACCAGCCGCCTCTATTGAAGGGATTTCCTCAGATGTCAGCAGTTTCCTCCAGTGCAGGACCCAGCACCATCTTCATATTCTTAACCTCTTTGCTGAGATCTTCAGGTGAAATTCATAGTGTTGCTGAGGACGCCATGAGGACCAGACATCTCATATTTCTCTTATTCGCCGGTGTCATCATAACTGCAGCAGCAGAAGAATCTGAGGCATCTGCAGGAGATAAGACCGGAGGGGGGTCATGAGAGTGGACAGGTCAAGAGGTGACAGTGGGGACTGATGAAGAGAGGGGTAGTAGGTTCTAGAGATACGAGCTGATTACGGTGAGTCCTGCTGCTGAGTCCCCCCACAATCAGCTGGTATTACTGGAGGAAACATTTAGGGAACTATTCTGGGACCCTCAAATATTTTCTGCATTTGCCCTCATAGAAGGAGCACGGGGGTCATGTTAATTTGTGTACTTACCTTGTTAGTCTGTTTCTGCTGCTCTTTCTGATGCTGCTTGGAAAAGTAAGAATAGATTTTTTTTAAAGATTCCCTACATCGGCAAACACAGTGGGGTCCTAGTGCCACAAAAAACTATCTTTCCCCCTCCCTAGTTCATGAACGTTTAATGCATTAAATCAATTATTTCTGTGGCCAATAGGGGGAGCTCATTGCATGCTGATGTATCATAGAGTTCACTGTGTAAACCCCTATGCAGTGAGCTCCTTCAAGTGGCAGTTACAGGTAGACTGAAGGTAAATTATTACTTACCTGCTGCTCTTGTTTTGTCTTCTCAGGCAATTTGGTGTCCACCAACCGCGTCTTGTCCTAAAGGAAAGATTAAAGTAGATAAGATCAGCTCCATGTGATGACAGGATCAGTCTATACAGTTATGTACACGGAGACTGTCCTGTCCTGTGTCATGTCCTGTGTCATGTCCTGTGGACTCTAAATGAGGCAGAGCTCAAAGCAGGAAAGTATGTGACCACTAAAATTCTGTCTTACTTATTCTATAAACTTACTGGGTGGTCTCCTCAGTTGGTCGGGCCGTCATCACCTCTATGTCCAATGGTCTATAATGAAAAAAACAGTTCTGACAACAATGTATGGGCTCCGATCACATAGTTATATATACCTATATCTGGAAATATTATCAGCTCATTATATATAGACTCTGTACTCACCTTGCTGTGTCCTCAACTTGTTCCTCCACTACAGTCTCTTTCTCCTCTACTTCCTCTACTCCCATCTTTTCCTTTTCCATTTCCTCTCCCGCCTTTTCCTCCTCCGCCACCTTCTTCTCCTCCTCTTCTTCCTCCAGTTCTATTTCCTCCTTACTATTAGACATAGAACATACATTATATCAGGACTTTGTTCTCACCTTTATTAGGGGAGGAGTTTAGATGGGATATTTCTTCCTCTTAGAGAATGGGATAAACCTCAATAATCCTCAGTGTGATGCTCTATGGTCTGGTTTTAAGGTAAAAAAGTTTGTGCACCCCCCCCCCCTTGCCCAGGCTCCAGCATTGCCAGTTCCTCCCTGCCCGGTTTATACACTTACATAGTGTCCATCTTAAAGGGTGGCTCCAATTTCTTCACTGTTCGTATCCTATAATAGAAAACAGCTCTGGTTACTGGAACTGCCCAATATACACCCCAAATATAAGATGTGGCAAGACTGGTGCCCCCTTTGATCATTATCACATTTACTAGTAATAATGAATATCCATGACATCACAACATAATTAACCCCTTGCATCTGGAATGTTTTATGATGAGAATGTCATCAATATAGCGAGTCTCTCAGATAAATAGACTGATATTAAATTCAGAAGCTTTCCTTCTACCTTCCTTTAGAGGACACAGGAGAATTGTCCTTTCTATAAATATACATGTCACATATGGTGGGGGACAACTCGTGGATCACCTTGTAAGACAGACGCCTATATTGCCCTATTATTCTATGATATAATCACCTTACTGGCAGCTCGGAGCCCTTCACCGTCCACCACCACCTGTTAGGGAAATACAACGAGATTATATTTACAGGTTAGGAATATTCTCATTCATAGACATGATACAATATGACATCATTTGAGACTTCCATAGTAACAGCCAATCAGATCTCTGTGTTCATTTTCCCGCATTTTTATGTATGAGGCCTGATGACTGTATGAAATGTTTTGTGGTTGCCTGATGTGTGTTTTCTGTGCACTCTGCAACGCATGGAGATTTAAACTGTGTTCTTTCCACTATCGACGTCTCATATATGAAGGTGGAGCTGTGGATGAAGAATACTTTTATCTATTAATATTCAGATCTAGAGATAGAAATATTATAGATTATATCTGACCTTTTGACCTTGGGGTTCTTTACCTATAGGTAGAATGTGGGGTGATGTTCAGGACAATAAATGTTGCATGTTGTGGATCAGTAATTCTTCTACACAGTGTGAAAGATTTATCAAACTGCTGCAAGATCAGATTGTAGCTCTGAAAGCCAGTTGGAAAATGTAAATTGTGACCTGATTAGCTGCTATGGAGAACTGCTCCACAGGTTCTTTGCCATATTCTTGATTAATCAATTCAATCACTGTCCTAACTCAATATACAGAACTTTACATTGATGTACTTACATGAGAACCTGATATTTTTCCTCCTCACTTTCTTCTTCTTCCTCTTTCCCCACCGCACCTTCATTCTCCTCCTCAGTATTGATAACTTCCACCATCTCTTCCAGTACTTCTTCTTCCTTGATGTTCTTCTCCTCTACCTCCTTGATTGTATTGTCCTCCACTTTCCCCTGCTTTTCGATGTTTATCTCCTCCATAACCTTCTCTACCTCCTCGATCTTATTCTCCATATTTTTGATCTCATCCACCTCCTTGATCTTAATCTCCTCCACCTCCACGATCTTAATCTCCACTTCCTTGATCTTAATCACCTCCATCTCCTCGATCTTAACTTCCTCTGCCTCTATGATCTTAATCTCCTCTGCCTCCTCAACCTTAATCTCCTCCACGACCTCCCTGATGTTTATCTGCTCCAACTCCTCCTCAGTGTTAATCTCCTCTATCTCATCCTCCATGGTTATATCCTCCAAAATGTTAATCTTCTCATTCTCTTTCTTGATGTTACCATACTCCACCTCCTCATCGATGTTAATCTTCTCCATCTCCTTCTCCTCAATCTTAATCTCCTCCTCCTCCTTTTTCTCCTCCTTGACTTCCTCCAATCTAAAAGTAGATAAGACAGTGAGAGTCTAGGACATGCTCTATGTGCTCTATTGATATAGAAATGATGAATAGTCATGTGGAAATGAGTAATGGACAAGCCCCATTTACCAGATCTATCCTCAACTTGTACCCATACCTCAGGACCTGAGCCTATAACGAAAAATTTTATCAATATTTATGTATTATCTAAACTTCAAGACCTATCCTCAAATCTTCAGTCTTCACTTATTGGTCCTTGCATTTTATCCCTTATCTGACCATCAAAACCCTAACCTATAGCAGCGACTGAGGAACTCCCCAGCACTCAAAACCCTAAGGACCCACTTACTGTTACCGATACACAAAAAGTACTGGGGTAATAAAGAGATAATAAACACAGTGATGTCACAGTACAGAGACTCTGTATAGGTGAAAACATAATGAAGTTCAGACACAGAAATGATGCACACAGCAGAGATGACCATGGGGCATCTATAATAACACTGAGGACAGGGCCACATTCTATTTTCCACACCCCCTTCCATCCTCTATAGTCACCATTAACTGCACCTTATATCTCACTGGAAATGGGCCTTTAGTTGTTTGACCCCATAGCAACTGAAATGTCTGCAAACCCAGCAGTTATATTCCTGATCCACATAGCAAAACACAGAGTGTCCCTTCCAAATCTCCTATTTCCCTACCACAGCAGCTGGCAGCCACCACTAGGGGGAGCTCAGTGCATACGGCTTTATAAAACTACAATCAAACGGCATGTGAGCTGTATACAGTGAGCTCCCCCTAGTGACCACTGCAGGAAAAAACACAACAGGAAGCAGAAAAAGCAAATGCATAGAGCAGCCCCTGTCCCATAGCAGTCACTGAGTCTCCCTCTGCAGTAGGTACACCACTGCCACCCGCATCCCTTCTACTGGGTCCATCTGTGAAGCTTCTACATGCGGTTATACTCAGGTGCTGAGAGTAATCAGACATATTGTACACTTACAGGAAAGATGGACTTACCTGACTCTACGCAATTCACCAACCAAAGCTGCAGAAGAGGAAAAGGAAAGAGGCGGCCATTACTGAAGAGGAGGAGACATGATAGAAGAAGATGACAGACACAACAGGAGCTGAGAACACAGCAGACTTACCTCCAGCACCAACTACAACCCTCAGGGGAGTGTCAGCTCTGCAGCCCCTTATATAATGTATGTGATGTCATAATGTGCAGGGGAGGAGCCAACAGCACAACATTCCATAACATCATAAAGAGGCCGGAGGAGGTAGCCAATCAGAATTTGCGGGGAGTAGCCAAAAGCACAATATTCTATGACATCATAAAGAGGCCGGAGGAGGCAGCCAATCAGAATGTGTGGGGAGGAGCCAACAGCACAGTATTCCGTGACATCATAAAGTGGCCGGAGGAGGCAGCCAATCAGGTGTAATCTATATTGAATGTATGTAAATTTCCCACTTTAGCCCTGTACAATGGAAGACAGTATATATATAATGTATATCTAGACGGTATATAGACAGGACATTGTTAAAGGGGATATTGGTTGTTAATATTTATGCGAATCTCAATAATCAATATTCATAAATAGGCGTGAGTCGTCTTATGATAGCTCCGCCTATTTATGCCTTACTTAACAACAAATCGCTACTGATTGCCTTACACTAATCACTAAACTAGCTGCATGCGCCTTACTAACTACCGCTAGTAACCACACGTTACACAATAGGTATAAATATGACAGTATTTATTAATCCTTACCGAACATAACATACATAATACACCAATAATACAGTACCAACAATACACTACAACTATTGCTGTGGCGCCTTACTACTACAAAGGAATATTTATGTTTAGAACTATATATATCTATATCAAGGGAATAGGTATATATAGTTATGGCAACCCACAGCAATGTAAGTACACACACTAATACGGTTCTGTCTACGCTAACACAGTCCCAATTCCTCCCCAGTATCTAACTATAATACACATACATACATTTTACCAGAAGCCCACCCAATCCTGTCAATATACTCTCCCTACGGGAATAACAAGGGGTAAATCCAGACACTGCTGCTGCTGGGATAAGCAGGGCAGCCGGGAAGGGGTATCAGGGGTAGGATCCTGGGGGAACACAGGGGGATTAGGCTCAGGGCAGGGGAAGGTAAGGGTTACCAGGGGTTATGGGGAAACCAGGGGCTATAGGGGAACACAGAGGTTGGTGGTGTGAGGGTTAGGGGCTAATCAGGGGATCGTTTGTGGTATAAGGGGTTAATCAGGGGACTACAGGGAATGCAGGGGAATCAGGGGATATGAGGGGTTAATCAGGGGCAGGGGATCGTTGGTGGTATAAGGGGTTACTCAGGGGACTACAGGGAATGCAGGGGAATCAGGGGATATGAGGGGTTAATCAGGGGCAGGGGATCATATATATATATATATATATATATATATATGTCGTTGGTGGAATATATATATATATATATATATATATATCGTTTGTGGTATAGGGAGGGGGATATACTTAGCGGTAATATGCTCGTTGTCCAGGGGGGCTCGTTGGTCCAGGGGATGCCTCGCTTGTTGGTGGACTTACCTGACTGCAGAGCGGAGCGCCACCGGTCTATTTAAACTTGGCGGCGCCCGCTCGCGCACCGCCGGCCTCAACCCGTGGGCCAGCGTGGTGATGTGACGTCACCGCGCCGGCCCGAGGATCTCGGAGCGCGCTTCCAGGGGGGGGGATCCTTTGATGTCCTTCCCATGTCTCTGTTAGGCGCACCATCTCCGGCGCGGCCGGAGATGGTGACAAAGGGCAGAGGATCTTATTGATCCTCTGTCCTTTGTAGAGGCCGACGCTGGACATAATTGTCCAACTGTCGGTCTCCTCCACCCACCTGGCAGGTGCACTTCGGCGGGATTCCGGCATCTATGCCTATAGATGCTTGGGGCACATCTATACGCATATATGAACGGACATTATATTAACATAGGGGCAGGAATAAGCCCTCCTATATTATAGGGGCCCATATACATCCATAGATGTCTGGGCCACATCTATAGATATATATGTACCCATATGGCTTACATACATAGAGATGCATGCTGCCCAGGGGGCACACATACATCTCTATATGTGTAACACATCCCAACTGGACGGGCCCAGAAGAAGGGCCTATATATACATATATATATATATATACATATGCATATATGTCAGGGCATATATACATATGTATATCTGAATATGTCACTTCCCTCAACAGACATTATAGATAATTCTACTGTATAATAGACGCTTGTTTCTGGACCTGCTGCTATTTCTCCGAAAATTTTTTTATGTTTGTCTTTTTTTCCCCAATAAACTTTATTCATTTTTCCGCAGATACAATACATTGGGGCCTATAGGCACATATCCATAGCGTCCCATAAGTGGGTCTTCCCCATACATGATGGGAGTTATTCCCCAGCAGTGGGATATCAGTGGCGGCGCCATCCATGCTCCATATATTATCATTGTATTTTATTGTCGCTCTCGACATTGATACAATTTTCTCCTGATTCGTTATTTTGTGTCACTGACACCTGAACCAGTGATGTGTGACCTGCTGTTCTCCAGCTGATGTTTAACTACAACTCCCAGCATGCCATGGAAAATGCAGACTGTCTGCCTATGCTGGGACTTGTAGCTCCACAACAGCTGCACGTTGCAAATCTGTAATGTTAACAAATAATTAATTTACCATGAAGGCAGCAGCTATGGGGTCAGTGATGGGGCCATGGTATCTTGGATGTGGGGTGGCAGGGTGCAGTCAGGTTCTGCTCCATGTCTTGCTGCTGCTGTTGGTGGGTGGTTTCTTCAGTAGGTGGGTGAAGAAAAGTGCTCATTAGAGACTCCAGACTTTTGCTGCTGATGGAGCTGGTGCTGCTCCTGATCCCCCCCCCCCCCCTGCAGCATTCATTGCAGTGAAGCATGAGAGCAGAGGCCCCCCCAGTCAGACCTTCATGAGGATGGGCAATGGCGCACATAGGCAGCAGCCAATTGACTTACATAGGATGTCTCAATAGTAGTTAAGTTTATCCTTCCTCTCATCGGGTGAAAAAAAGGTCCCCATTTTTGAGCCTTTAAGTCATCCCTAAAAGCTTGCATCTGGCCATTTGTGCAAGGTACTTGGAGGGACTCCCTGCCTCCATCTCCACTGCATACTGCCACAGTGTCTCGAGGTCATCTGCCTGGTCTTCCTCATCATCATCCAGCTCCTCATGCTCCTCCTGTTCCTATCCTGTCACTTGTGCAGAAAAAACACCAATTTCTATATACATTGCTTGTGCGTGAATGTCCTCCTCAGCCAGTTCAGCACCCACAGGGCTCAGGTGGCCTTGAGATGTAGACGCCACGTCTCCTGTCCCCTGGTCAGACAGATTTATCAGCATCTGCTCCAGGACATGAAGGAATGGAATGATGTCATTCATCTCGTAGTCCTGGCGGCTGAGAAATAAAGTGGCCTCCTCAAAAGGCCTCAGGAAACAGCAGTTGTCACACATGAGCTGCCACTGGCTAACTTCGAAGTTACACAGGGGAGTACTTCTGTCCACCTGCAACATCAAGAAACTGTTTACGGCCTTCCTCTTCCTCTTCCTCTTAAGTCGGTCCAACATGTGGAGGATAGAGTTCCAACAGGCGGAAACACGGCATATCAGGCGATGTTGCGGAATGCTATTCCGCCTTTGCAGCTCAAGGAGGACGTGTTTTGCAGTGTAAGAGGGGCTGAATTGTATGCACAGTTTCTTGACAATTTTTTTGATGTCTTGTAGTTGGGTGGAAGACTTTAGGAACTGCGTTTGTAGTACCCCAGAGCGGGCACTACCATTCCTACACCTTGCTACTGTCTCTAATGGCTAACCAATACGATCATCTGTGTATTTATTCCAGTTTTTTTTATATTGTGCTTTAATAACATGGCTATGTAACCTATGTATTGTAGTACATTCACTGTGCCTGGTTGTCCAGCAGACGGCAGTGTATCTGGCAGTGAGAGATCTAGGGGGAGATTCCATTCTGCCCCTTTTGGGCAGAAGTGGGCTAGTCTCTTCCTACCAAGGGAGAGGTTGTGGGAAGCTATAGTCAGTTGAGAGTGAAGTTGAGAATTGGAAGGAGAGCAGACATGTCGCAGTAAGGGGATCTCCCCTCTCTTGCAGAAGGAGTCTTCCAGACTGCTGGTATCCAGGGAAACAGGGGAGGGGGTACCACCTTTAACTCATCCTTGGCCCCTTTCCCAACCTTGACCCATAACAAAAGACACCAACAACTGTATCACTTTATTGCTGGGTGGTGATCGGCCACAGCTTCTTTATTAAAGCGGCAAACCTTAATAAACCATAATATCGGAGCGGTATGCCAAAGGCTGGACTCCCAGTGGGCAAGTTAAACCGTAATCATCCGAGCTGTCTGCCAACCGCTGGGGCAGTTACTCCATCTGCTACCACCATATTTCCGCTGTACTCAAATGCCGCCAGCTGTGACTTCATAAACTCGACCAAATTCGCAGCTCTCCAAAGCCGTAATCATCGGAGCAATATCCAAAACCGCTGGACTCCCAGCAGGGTCTCTTAAGAATAGAAAAAACAAAACAGAATAACCAAGTATCCATAACTGATCAGAACCGTGCACCTCGACCCGCCTCCCAAGAATAACCGCAAAAGGGAGGGAGGGAGGGCCAATCTGCTTCCACTTGCAAGAGGAAGTGACCAGAACAGAGAGGAGGTATATGTGACCTTCAGGATTTCCTGCACCGCCCCCATCCTGTCTAAGGAGGATCCCTAGTGAATTAACCCTCAATGACCCTAATCTGCCACCTACTTAACCATTACTGAGACGGGGCCAGATTCTTAAATGCCCCTAAGGGGAAAAGGGGGGAAGGGGGAGGACCATCAGTCCCTAAGCACCCTCCCTATACAGTCAGGTGCTTTCCAGGAGAAGCAGCTTGCAAAGCACCCTGACTACTTACATTTTAAAGACAGAGTATAACAAGGGGGTCAACAGCCAAAGTTACCAGTACTTTTAGAAAGTCCAGCTACCAGACCGAAGCCAGAGTCTCAGTAGACAGGCTTAATTCGTGCTGTAATTAAACAGATGTGCGCACCATAAGATAATTCTGGATAGACAGGATAATATGAAATAAATTGCAAGGCTCACCTTGTTGGGTTGTGCTAGTTATAGGCACAACTCTAATGAACGCTCATCAGAAGGGTCCTGAAAACCTGGAGGGTGGTGGTCTACAGCCACAGGAAAGGTAGTCTTCTTATCGGAGATCCCTGGAATCCCCAAGAAGGTGCGTATTTGCAGAGATAAACATCCCACGGCGCAAAGACCAACCACAGGTCACCAGGATCAGGAATCAAGTATTTTGTTGCAGCAATGCAACGCATTTCGGGGAATCACTCCCCTTCATCAGGTACAAGAGGCTGCACAGTTTTGTGTGGATGCAAGTTCATTCAAGGAAAGCTGTTAAACGTTTACCAAGTCTGGACTCTTACTCCACCAACTATCACTCTCCCCTTTACTGCTGCAGAGCCTAACCCTGGGGACCGACGGTATCCAGGTAGGAGCACCATGACACACACAAAACTCATAAGGCAGAATTACCACTCAGCATTCCTAATAACTTGGGACTCAATCGGCCCTGGGGGCGTCACGTTGCACTTTACAACCAGATTAAAGATGTGCACCATGCAGGGCGCATGGCTCAGCCCTCTTTAATGCAGTGCCGACACAATATTCTTCCCGTTGTCGGTCACCATAGTTCCGTTTTTCAGTTGGAGAACAGAAAGACAGGATTTGATTTTCTCTTGTAGGACGCGGGCAATTCTTCCCCAGTGTGACTCCGTTCTCCCAGGAAAACCAGGTGCAGGACAGCGTGACACCCCCGTGCTATAGGTCGTATGCTGAAGTTGCACTCCGAATTGTGCCTGCAGTGGAGGCTGAGGACAAGGTGGAGGATGAGAAGGCAGAGCAGGACATTGGCACAGGACTCACAGCTTGAGAATGTGTTGGCGGCAGTGCCGTAACCTGGCCAGGTTGATGGTGTGGATGGGATAGCCCCACATGTCGGCGCTGCCGTGAACTTTAGCAGACACAGACAGGCTCAAGGACTATCCCATCTTCTGCTCAACATACGTGTGCAGGGCTGGTACAGCCTTTTTGGAGAAGTAATGACGACTTGGGACTCTCCACCTTTGCTCGACACAAGCCATCAGTTCTAAGAACAGTGCAGGTTCCACCACATGGAAAAGGAGGGACTGTAGTACCAGCAACTAGAGATGCTAATGCTAATGTTCGCGAACGGGCGAACCGGGCGAACCGCCATAGACTTCAATAGGCAGGCAAATTTTAAAACCCACAGGGACTCTTTCGTGCCACAGTAGTGATGGAAAAATTGTTTCAAGGGGACTAACACCTGGACTGTGGCATGCCAGAGGGGGATCCATGGCAAAACTCCCATGGAAAATTACATAGTTGACGCAGAGTTGGATTTTAATCCATAAAGGGCATAAATCACCTAACAATCCAATTTTTTTTTTGAACAACGTGGTTTAACCCCTTAAGGACTCAGCCCTATTTCACCTTAAGAACTTGGCCATTTTTTGCAAATCTGACCAGTGTCACTTTAAGTGCTGATAACTTTAAAACGCTTTGACTTATCCAGGCCGTTCTGAGATTGTTTTTTCGTCACATATTGTACTTCATGACACTGCTAAAATTGGGTCAAAAAAGTTAATTTTTTTACATAAAAAAATACCATATTTACCAAAAAGTTAGAAAAATTAGCAAATTTCAAAGTTTCAGTTTCTCTACTTCTGTAATACATAGTAATACCCCCCAAAATTGTCATTACTTTACATTCCCCATATGTCTACTTCTTCATGTTTGTAGCATTTTGGGAATGATATTTTATTTTTGGGGATTTTACAAGGCTTAGAAGTTTAGAAGCAAATCTTGAAATTTTTCAGAAATTTACAAAAACCCAATTTTTAGGGACCGCTATAGGTCTGAAGTCACTTTGCAAGGCTTACATAATAGAAACCGCCAAAAAATGACCCCATTCTATAAACTACACCCCTCAAGGTATTCAAAACTGATTTTACAAACTTCGTTAACCCTTTAGGTGTTGCACAAGAGTTATTGGCAAATGGGGAAGAAATTTGAGAATTTCATTTTTTTTGCCTAATTTTCCATTTTAACCCATTTTTTCCACTAACAAAGCAAGGGTTAACAGCCAAACAAGACTGTATCTTTATTGCCCTGACTCTTCCGTTTACAGAAACACCCCATATGTGGCCGTAAACTACTGTACGGGCACACAGTAGGGCGTAGAGGGAAAGGTGCGCCGTATGGTTTTTGGAAGCCAGATTTTGATGGACTGATTTTATGAGACCATGTCCCATTTGAAGCCCCCCTGATGCACCCCTAGAGTAGAAACTCCATAAAAGTGACCCCATCTAATAAACTACATCCCTCAAGGTATTCAAAACTGATTTTACAAACTTTTTTAACCCTTTAGGTGTTGCACAAGATTTAATGGAAAATAGAGATACAATTTCAAAATTTCACTTTTTTGGCAGATTTTCCATTTTAATATTTTTTTTCCAGTTACAAAGCAAGGGTTAACAGCCAAACAAAACTCATTATTTATGGCCCTGATTCTGTAATTTACAGAAACACCCCATATGTGGTCGTAAACCGCTGTACGGGCACACGGCAGGGCGCAGAAGGAAAGGAATGCCATACGGTTTTTGGAAGGCAGATTTTGCTGGACTGTTTTTTTTACACCATGTCCCATTTGAAGCTCCCCTGATGCACCCCTAGAGTAGAAACTCCAAAAAAGTGACCCCATTTTACTAGTTTAGGGTACATATCATTTTTGGTTGCTCTATATTACACTTTTTGTGCGGCAAGGTAACAAGAAATAGATTTTTTGGCACGTTTTTTTTTTTTTTGTTATTTACAACATTCATCTGATAGGTTAGATCATGTGGTAATTTTATAGAGCAGGTTGTCACGGACGTGGCGATACCTAATATGCATACAATTTTTTTTATTTATGTAAGTTTTACACAATGATTTCATTTTTAAAACAAAAAAAATGTTTTAGTGTCTCCATAGTCTAAGAGCCATAGTTTTTTCAATTTTTGGGCGATTATCTTAAGTAGGGGCCCTTTTTTTGCGGGATGAGATGACGGTTTGATTGGCACTATTTTGGGGTGCATATGACTTTTTGATCGCTTGCTATTACACTTTTTGTGACGTAAGATGACAAAAAATAGCTTTTTTTACACCGTTTTTATTTTTATTTTTTTACGGTGGTCATCTGAGGGGTTAGGTCATGTGATATTTTTATAGAGCCGGTCGATACGGACGCGTCGATACCTAATATCTATACTTTTTTTTATTTATTTAAGTTTTACACAATGATTTAATTTTTGTTTCCATAGTCTAAGAGCCATAGTTTTTTCAGTTTTTGGGCGATTATCTTGGGAAGGGTATGATTTCTGCGGGATGAGATGACGGTTTGATTGGTACTATTTTGCCGTACATGCGACTTTTTTGATCACTTTTATTACCTTTTTAGGGAAGTAAGGTGGGCAAAATTTAAATTTTCTCATAGTTTTTATTTTTTTATTTTTATGGCGTTCATCGTGCGGGGAAACTAACATGACCGTTTTATAGATCAGGTCGTTACGGACGCGGCGATACCTAATATGTGTAGTGTATTTTTTTTATTTTTTTTTATTCAGTGATAAATGTTTTTTTTTTTAATCTTAACTTTTTTCACATTTTTTTTTTTTTTTTACCTAGACCCACTTGGTTCTTGAAGATCCAGTGGGTCTGATGTCTGTATAATACAGTACAGTACACGATATAGGGTGCTGTACTGTATTTTACTTACACTTTGTCTGAACAGATCTATGCCTTTAGCACAGATCTGTTCAGCACCATGGACAGCAGGATGCCTGAGAAGGAGTCCTGTTTCCATGGGAACCTTCCCCGTCTGCTCAGTTGCAGCCACAACTGCGCAGACGGGGAAGGGTAAGGACGGGGCTGTCGGGGGGCTCTCTCCCTCTCCCATCGGGGGGCTGCAAAGGCACAGCAGCCCCCTGATGGGAGAGGGAGGGTGCTCCCTGAGCTGTTAACCTTTTACATACAGCGGTCCGTACGGACCGCTGTAAGGAAAGGGTTAAACGGCTGACATCGCATCACCGATGTCAGCCGTTTATACCAGGGTGTCAGCAATGTGCTGACACCCTGGTATATCCACTGTTAACCAAAGATTATTCAATGGGAGGCGGGCGGGGGGTCGCGATCCCGCCTGCCGCACCGCCCGCCTCCCGCACCTCCCGCACCGCCTGCGACACCCCCCCTGCACCACCCACCCACATAATATCATTCAGGGGTGCAGGGGGGGGTTAATAAAACTTTATTTCGGGCATTTTAAAGTTTATTGCGGCCGCGGGGGTCAGAATCGTCTAAAAGCGCAGCAAACCGCAGGTCTGAATTGACCTGAGGTTTGCTGCGATCGCCGATACGGGGGGGGGTCACATGACTCCCCCCCGGCGTTGTGACAGGATGTCGGCTGAATGATTTCAGCCGGCATCCCGTTCGGATTAACCCCCGGGGCGCCGCAATCTTATTTTAAACTCGTGACGTACCGGTACGTCATGGGTCCTTAAGGACTCGGGAAACATGCCATACCGGTACGTCATGCGACCCTAAAGGGTTATAACATCCAGTGTGTGTATACGATCAGGTATGATGTTGTATCGATCAGGTAGTGTAAGGGTTACGCCCGCTTCAGAGACATTGACAGACCAAACTCCCCTTTTAATGCACCGCAAACAACCACAAACAGTCTATTTGCCCAACCGCAAACTCACCATTTATACAAGGTTGGATACCAAGCTAGCCATGTCCCGTTGATGTCATTGAAGGTTTCTTCCTCCACCCAGCCACGTACAACACCAAGGGTCCCGGAAAGGTGAATTGAATTGATTTTTCGAACGGGGAGATGGTTAAAAAAACGCTGGCTCCCTCCCCTTTGTTTGAATTTACGCCACGGTCACTGCGTCTGCGCCGTGCAATTTACTGTCACACCCGATATGAATGGTATTTTCTGTAGTTCTCTCTTCTCATCAGTTTAATCCCTGTTACGTCCCCAATCTGGGGTCCATTTATAAAATAGATTTTTCGAACGGGGAGATGGTTAAAAAAAAGCTGGATCCCTCCCCTTTGTTTGAATTTACGCCACGGTCACTGCGTCTGCGCCGTGCAATTTACTGTCACACCCGATATGAGTGGTATTTTCTGTAGTTCTCTCTTCTCATCAGTTTAATCCCTGTTACGTACCCAATCTGGGGTCCATTTATTAAATAGATTTTTCGAACGGGGAGATGGTTAAAAAAACGCTGGCTCCCTCCCCTTTGTTTGAATTTACGCCACGGTCACTGCGTCTGCGCCGTGCAATTTACTGTCACACCCGATATGAGTGCTATTTTCTGTAGTTCTCTTTTCTCATCAGTTTAATCCCTGTTACGTACCCAATCTGGGGTCCATTTATTAAATAGATTTTTCGAACGGGGAGATGGTTAAAAAAACGCTGGCTCCCTCTTCTTTGTTTGAATTTACGCCACGGTCACTGTGTCTGCGCCGTGCAATTTACTGTCACACCCGATATGAATGGTATTTTCTGTAGTTCTCTCTTCTCATCAGTTTAATTCCTGTTACGTCCCCAATCTGGGGACCATTTATTAAATAGATTTTTTGAACGGGGAGATGGTTAAAAAAAAGCTGGCTCCCTCCCCTTTGTTTGAATTTACGCCACGGTCACTACGTCTGCGCCGTGCAATTTACTGTCACACCCGATATGAGTGCTATTTTCTGTAGCTCTCTCTTCTCATCAGTTTAATCCCTGTTACGTCCCATATCAGGGTGGGATTGCCTTTTGTGAAAAAATTTTTTAGGCCGGGTACCTTCGACTGCCTTCACAGTGACAGACTAAACTCTGATGCACCAAACTGAATTGATTTTAGGAACCGGGAGATGGAAAAAGCAGCTTGGTCGGTCCTCTTACTCCCAAGTTGGGGCACTGCGCGTGCACGGAGCAATGTGCTGTGACATCCTATATGAGTGGTGTCTTAACTAGTACTATTCCTATCAGTTTAATCCCTGTTACGTCCCCTATCCGGGGACGTGTGTCGAATTGATTAACCATTGTCGAATTAACGAACCATTACGACATCCTGGAATAATTTAGTTCTGAGCTTTGTACTTGCTTTGTATTGGAATTGATGGGGATTTTTTTATTTGTCTGCATTATTTCTAATAAACTATTAAGAGACTTTATTATGATTTTTTTATTTTATGTATTAAAAACCCACCCATACAACTTAATAAAAATAAATGAAAAAATGTAAGTTTTTTCTATGAAAAATTATCCAGCCGAATTGACACTTGTATGTGCCTTTTTTTTGGTTTTGTTTTTGCAGCCACAGTGCAGCACCAGAGGCCAGAAAAATTAGGCATGTACACATGCCTGAAAAATAATGTTATTGTTGCAGCCGCTGTTGTAGCGGTGGCCGGAAAAATTTATATTTTCAAGGCAGAAAGGTGACTAAAACATTGCGGCTTGAACCCTAGTTGGTGGCGGAGAATTCACAAAAGTCATCCGGTATGCAGACATTAAATACAGCAGCGTGGGGACCATTTTGAGGCCAAAGAATGTCATCAGGTCTTTTGTTAGTCAAACGTATCCCCCACTGTCAGTCCCTTCGGGATCCATGCCTCATTCATCTTAATGAAGGTGAGGTAATCTAGACTTTTTTGACCGAGGCGACTTCTTTTGTCAGTGACAATGCCTCCTGCTGCACTGAAGGTCCTTTCTGACAGGACACTTGAAGCGGGGCAGGCCAGAAGTTCTATCGCAAACTGGGATAGCTCAGGCCACAGGTCAAGCCTGCACACCCAGTAGTCAAGGGGTTCATCGCTCCTCAGAGTGTCGATATCTGCAGTTAAGGCGAGGTAGTCTGCTACCTGTCGGTCGAGTCGTTCTCTAAGGCTGGATCCCGAAGGGCTGTGGCGATGTGTAGGACTGAAAAAGCTCTGCATGTCCTCCATCAACAACACATATGTAAAGCGTCCTGTCCTTGCCGCCGTGGTCGTGGTAGGAGGAGGATTACTTTCACCTCTTCCCCTGTTAGATTCCCGTTGTGCTGTGACATCCCCCTTATACGCTGTGTAAAGCATATTTTTTAGTTTTGTTTTGAACTGCTGCATCCTTTCTGACTTTCAGTAAGTTGGTAACATTTCCGCCACTTTCTGCTTATACCATGGAACAGAAGACCGGCACTTCACAGGTGGAATCTTCAAACTTTTATTTCAGCATAGGAGGAAATAGCACAGATGCGACACGTGTTTCGGCTCAGGTGTGAGCCTTTGTCAAGCATAATGAACTATTGCATGAAACACATTTAAATAGGCCGCCTACATGGGCGTCGAACGTGATGAAGTCACATCACCATGGGAACGGAGATACAAATCATAAGGTGCAACAATTCTCTACATTGTTGCAACAAGGTACTATGCTGTATGTGATACAATTACATCTTTAAGAGTATTACAGAAAAGAGAAATCAATAGTAGACATGGGATACAATAAATCTAGATTACAATAAACATATTCAATGTAATGATAATAATAATCATCTATTTGAGAACTAAATAACCCACTGGCTATCTCAAAATATCAACATATTAAATCTTGCTGCTCTTTTTTCTTTTTTCAGATGCTTCATTATTTTCATTTTCTCTGTGACTGAATGAATAAAGAATATATATAGTACATTAAAAATGTAATTACAGTAGAATTTCCTATTGGATCTTACAGGAATGCACTCAAATCATATTCTCGATTTAAACCTTTCGGTTCAATGGTCTGCAGGGTGTGAATCCAAAAACTTTCACGTTTTTTCAGTAATAGCAACCTGTTGCCACCTCTGCGCGGTGGCAGTACCTGCTCAATTATTTGAAACCTTAATTGTGAGACATTGTGAGCACACCTGTCAAAATGAAGGGGAACAGGCAATAGCAAATTTTTCTTATGTATGGTGGATTTGTGATTACTGAACCTGTCCTTCATTCTGACAGATGTCTCACCAATGTACAATAAGCCACAAGGGCATTTTAGCAGATATACAACAAAATTGCTATCGCAAGTGAAGAAACCTTTTACTGGAAATTTCTTACCAGTGTGCGGATGAAAAAAGGATTCGCCCTTAATTACCGCAGAACAGTGAACACACTGTAGACAAGGGAAAGTGCCTCTTTTTGGTGTGGAAAGAAAAAGTTGACGGGGCATGCTAGTAGTACCACCTATGTCCGCTTTTACAATAGTGTCTCTAATGTTCCTGGTTCTCTTATAGCAGATCATAGGGATATCGTGGAATTCGGCAACATCTGGATAAGCTGAGCGCATAATCCCCCAGTGTTTATTAACCACATGACGAAACTTATTTATCCAGGGGTGATATTTGACAATAAACGGTAACCGCTTATTTTCAACATGGGGCTTAAATGTCTCAATCTTACATTTCTCTATCTCTGAATCTAAGAGGGGTTTAGGATATCCCCTTAGCAAGAATTTTTCTGCCATTTCATTGAATCTGACCTCCCTCACTAATGGATCTGACACAATCCTCTTGATACGCTTAAACTGTGAGGAGGGTAAAGACCTTTTCACCGCCGGTGAATGGTTGCTGGAGTAGTACAACAAACTGTTCTTATCCGTTTTTTTGATGTATAAATCAGTCTGTACACAACCATCATGACCCTTTATCACCAAAGTATCTAAAAAATTAATTTTGTCATGGTCATGCTGCACTGTAAAGCACAACTCGGGCCATATATTGTTAATGTACTGGGTAAATTTTTCCAAGGTCTTCTGTTCCATATTGTAAGTGGGCTTTTCATACCCTGGACGCGTGCACCACGACTCTGCCAGAGGAGTGCCGACTGCTTTCTCCTTTTTGGTATTTTCTGCTTATACCGGGGGTCTAGTAGCGTGGCCACCCAGTACAGGTCGTTCTCCTTCATCCTTTTTATACGAGGGTCCCTCAACAGACATGACAGCATGAAAGACCCCATTTGCACAAGGTTGGATGCCAAGCTACTCATTTCCCGTTCCTCGTCCTCACTGATGTCATTGACGGTCTGTTCTTCACCCCAGCCACGTACAACACCACGGGTCCCAGATAGGTGACAACAACGAGCACCCTGGGATGCCTGCTGTGGTTGGTCTTCCTCCTCCTCAAAGCCACATTCCTCCTCTGACTCCTCTTCCTCACACTCCTCTTCCAGCGTTGCCGCAGGTCCAGCAAGCGATGATGACAAAGCTGTTTCTGGTGGTGATGGTGACCACAACTCTTCCTCTTCACGCTCATCTACAGCCTGATCCAGCACTCTTCGCAGGGCACGCTCCAGGAAGAAAACAAATGGGATGAGGTCGCTCATGGTGCCTTCGGTGCGACTGACTAGGTTTGTCACCTCCTCAAAAGGACGCATGAGCCTACAGGCATTGCGCATGAGCGTCCAGTAACGTTGCAAAAATTTCCCAGCTCCGCAGAGGCTGTCCTAGCACCCCGGTCATACAAATACTCGTTGACGGCTTTTTCTTGTTGGAGCAGGCGGTCGAACATTAGGAGTGTTGAATTCCAACGTTTCAGGCTGTCGCAAATCAAGCGCCTCACTGGCATGTTGTTTCGGCGCTGAATGTCTGAAAAGTGCGCCATGGCCGTGTAGGAACGCCTGAAATGGCCACACACCTTCCTGGCCTGCTTGAGGATGTCCTGTAAGCCTGGGTACTTAGACACAAAGTGTTGTACGATGAGATTCAACACATGTGCCATGCACGGCACATGTGACAACTTGCCCAAATTCAATGCCGCCAACAAATTGCTTCCATTGTCACACACCACTTTGCCGATCTCCAGTTGGTGCGGGGTCAGCCACTGATCCACCTGTACGTTAAGGGCGGACAGGAGTGCTGGTCTGGTGTGGCTCTCTGCTTTCAGGCAGGTCAACCCCAAGACAGCGTGACACTGTCGTATCCGGGATGTGGAATAGCCCCTGGGGAGCTGGGGGGATTCAGTTGATGTGCAGCCAGACGCCGCAGCAGAAGAGGACTCAGCTGAGGAGGTTATGGAAGAGGATGGAGTAGGAGGAGTAGAGGAGGTGGTCACCAACTCCGCTGCAGAGACACAGCCGTCAGCAGGTTGACCCAATGCGCAGTGTAGGTGATATACCTGCCCTGACCGTGCTTTGAAGACCAGGTATCAGTGGTCATATGGACCCTTGCCCCAACACTGTATGCCAGAGATGCCATGACTTCCTTACTTTCAATCACTGAGTAGAGGTTTGGGATTGCCTTTTTTGAAAAAAAAATTTGTCCGGGTACCTTCCACTGTGGTGTCCCAATAGCGACAAATTTTTTGAAGGCCTCAGACTCCACCAGCTGGTATGGTAAAAGCTGGAGGGCTAAGAGTTTCGTCAAGCCAGCTGTCAGACGCCGGGCATGGGGGTGACTCTGGGACATTGGCTTCCTACGCTCAAACATTTCCTTTACAGACACCTGACTGTGGGCAGATGAGATGGAACTGCTGAAGGTGAGAGGCGGAGTGGCGGGTGGTTGAGAGGGGGCAAGGAGGACAGCAGTGGTTGACGTGGCTGAAGATGCTGGACCAGGAGGAGGATGGTGGCTTTGAGGTTGTGTGCTGCTTATACTCGTCATCATGTGTTGATCCCATAGGCGTTTGTGATGTGCGATCATGTGCCTTCGCAAAGCAGTTGTACCTAGGTGGGTGTTGGATTTCCCACGACTCAGTTTCTTTTGGCACAGGTTGCAAATGGCATCGCTGTTGTCAGAGGCAGACACACAAAAAAAATGCCACACTGCTGAGCTCTGCAATGACGGCATTCTGGTGGTGGCAGCAGCATGTGTTGATTGGCGTGCTGTCTGGCTGACCCCGGGTGCCGATACATGCTGTCTGACTGTGCCACTAGCTCCTTGCGACGACCTCCCCCTGCTTCCAACTCGTCTCCTCCTTCTCTCTGTCTCCCCTTCTGAACTTTGCCCCTCTTCTTCTTCTCTTCGAGCGAGCACCCACGTGACATCCACGGACACATCATCATCATCAACCGCTTCACTTGTATCTGACACCTCAGCAAAGGAAGCAGCAGCGGGTACAACATCATCATCATCATCATCACACTGTACGTCCATGTGTGTAATGCTGCCTGACTGAGACATATCCCTGTTATCTCCATCCTCTGGCAATAATGGTTGCGCATCACTAATTTCATCCAAATGATGTGTAAATAACTCCTCTGAGGGATCAAGTGAAGCGGCTGTGGTGGCTATGGTGGTAGTGGTGGTGGTGGCGGTGGGCGGGAGAGTGGTAACTTGAGAGCAGGTGACCAAAGCTGAGCTGGAGGAGGATGGTGCGTCAAGGTTCTTAGCGGAAGCTGTTGAAGATTGGGTGTCCTGTGTAAGCCAGTCAACTATTTTCTCAGTATTTTTTGGGTTCAGCGTACCCAAAAAACATTCTGAACACTGGGCATTATTCCAGGGCCAGTGGAAATCACAGCACCACGAACACGACGGCCCCTGCGGCGTGGCCTGCCTCTGCCTGTCATTTTTTATTAGATAAGTGTTACTATACGTGCAAGGTACTGTGCCACCCTATATAAGTGGTGGGCAGTGGGCACAGTACAGTCTGTGTGGGCCTGACACACACTGGCTTGCAAATGGGATTAGATCACAGAAAAATATTAATTAGAATTTTTATTTATCTGCAAGGTATTTGTGAGTGAATGACACCCTGTAACAGTATAAGTGGAAGTCTAGCCACTAGCCAGTGGCCACAATACAGTCTGTGTGGGCCTGACACACACGGGCTTGCAAATGGGATTAGATCACAGAAAAATATTAAATATAATTTTTTTTATCTGCGAGGTATTTTCTGTCACACCCTGTATGAATGGTGCGCACACAGTACTGTCTGTGACTGAGCCTGCAGCCTCTCACACACGGGCAGGCAACTGCAATATATGTATATATAAAAAAAAAAAAGCAGACTGATGTACCAGCCCTGAAAAGGGCTTTTTGGGGTTCTGTCAGGACGCTGTCCTTACAGCAGATGAGTCTGTGGACACAGAACACTGCCCTAGCTAACGCTTTCCCTATTGAATCAGCAGCAGCAGCAGCACTGTCCCTCCTCTCACTGAGAATGCAGATTCCGAATGAATCTAAAATAGATGCTGTCCGGGAGGTGGGAGGGTCTGGGAGGGAGGGTCTGCTGCTGATTGGCTGGAATGTGTCTGCTGACTGTGAGGTACAGGGTCAAAGTTTACTCAATGATGATGTATTGGGAGCGGACCGAACATCGCATATGTTCGCCCGCCGCGGCGAACGCGAACAAGCTATGTTCGCCGGGAACTATTCGCCGGCGAACTATTCGGGCCATCTCTACCAGCAACTTGGCCAGGAGCATGTTCAGCTTCTGCACCGTTGGATGAGTGCATGTATACTGTTGTCTTTTTAGTAATTGTCTCGGTGATCGATTGCTGACGAAACGAGTGATGAAGAGAAGGAGGAGGAGCAGGAGCATCAGGACCAGTAGATGATGGGAAGGAAACACAGCTCCCTTCTGCTGAAGTGGTAGAGCCTTGGCTGCTGGAGAAGGGGTGCAGGCCACTGGGTGAAACAGCGGTTGCTGCATCAGGCTGGACAGCTACATTAGTGTCACGGGTTTCCCAGGCCACTTTATGGTGATGCTGCATGTGTTGACACAGGGCCATGGTCAGGGCCGAATTAAGAGCATCATGGGCCTGGTGCTGAGGATTTTGCTGGGCCTTTTTTTGGAACTGCACTCAGTGTCTTAATTACATATATATTTTATCGATACCATTAAAGTATTTTGTTCCTGCAGCTGCCCCTTCATTTAGCGTCTATCTTGGCAACATGGAGGGGGACCACGGGAGGGGGACCCTGAGGGTGGGGGCACCCTCAGGGCACTATAGTGTCAGGAAAACCGCTTTGTTTTCCTGACACTATAGTGATAATTTAACATGACTGTGAAGATTACTGTTTTCTAGCTGCTGTGGACTGTGGACAACAGAAGCTAGAAACAGTAATTTTCATAGAGCTGTGTTATGATTTATGGACACAGCACTCAGCATGCTTAGCCAGTCAGATAGAAGGCTGGCTAAGCATGCTGAGAGCTGTGTCTAAATAACATAACACATTAAAGGGATTCTGTCACCAGGTTTCACCCCTGTCAGCTAAAAATATGCTGATGTTCAGGGCGTCTTCACGATTCCTAATGTGGGCTTATAAAAGACTTCTGCGCCGCCTCCTAATCCTCTGTGCCGCCTCTCGCTCTCCCTCCCTCCCCCCTCCTGCTGTAAGATCTCGCGCATACAGGGGTTGAGCAAAGGGCCGGCGCATGCGCACTGCGCTGTAAGAAGCCAAATGGAGAAGTCCGCACGGGCGCATCAGGCAGAGCCCTGTGCGCAAGCGCGAGATCTTACAGCAGAAGGAGGGGGGAGGGAGGGAGAGCGAGAGGCGGCACAGAGGATTAGGAGGCGGCGCAGAAGTCCGGAAAGGCGGCGCTGGGCACGGAAGGCGGCGGGTGCGGCCGGCACCTTGCATCCATTAACATCCCCTTAGGCACCTTATTTGTTTGATTGACAGTTTAGTAATAGCTGTTTTTTAGCTAAATAAGCCCACAGATGACATTTATAAGCCCACATTAGGAATCGTGTAGACGCCCTGAACATCAGCATATTTTTAGCTGACAGGGGTCAAACCTGGTGACAGAATCCCTTTAAAGAAATTACTGTTTCTAGCTGCTGTGGACTGTGGACTGTGGACTAGCAGCTAGAAACAGTAATTTCTTTAATGTGTTATGTTATATTGACTGAGCTCTCAGCATGCTTAGCCAGTCAGTAATTTTCATAGTGCTGTTATGATTTATGGACACAGCTCTCAGCATGCTTAGCCAGCCTTCTATCTGGCTGTGCTTCTTGAGAATCACAGTCCACAGGCTCAGAAACAGCCAGATAGAAGGCTGGCTAAGCATGCTGAGAGCTGTGTCCATAAATCATAACAGCACTATGATTGCCCTCCCTTCCAACTGGATGAGTTTATCTGATACCTGCTCCAGAAGCTCCTGCTGTCTCGCGGGCTGGTGTGGCTGAGCGCTGTGGGCCGTGTGCTGGTCGAAACTGCTGAGCAGGTTGTACACAGCGCAGCGTGCAGGAGGGATAACCGCGGGCGCACTGAGGTCATATCCGGGAACCGCACCAGCTGCTCTGACGTCCTGCCACCGGATATCCTGTAACGTATATCCGGCGGCAGGACGTCAGAGCAGGTGGTGCTGTTCTAGTAATGCCGCGGCCCGCCGAATATGACCTCAGTGCTCCCGCGGTTATCCCTCCTGCACGCTGCGCTGTGTACAACAGAGGACTTTTAGCGCGGGCCGCTCCCGACGGCTTTTTGGCTGGCGGATGGGCCTATTTTATGGGAGGGGTCTGGAGCTGCAGCTACATCAGCCCCTACGTTAATCCGGCCCTGGCCATGGTGCCAACCTCCTGGATACGCTTCACCTTCTGCCCACAGATTCTACAAATGGCCATGCTGACGTTCTCCGGCGGCTTGATGAAAAATTTCTACACCGCCGTGTATGGCATTCTCCCCTTACCACTCCGTGCTGACTGCCTGCTACTGCTGCCTCTGTGAACCAGTGCAACGCTAGTTGTTTCCGGACAGGTAGGGTCCTGAGTAGCAGGAGGTCTACACTGGGCATGTTTGGCTCCAGATCTCACACTGCTGCCACCCTGCTGATTCACAGCCACGCTACCACCCTGCTGCCTTAGCCGCTGCCTCGCACACAAGCAGCCACCCTCATCCCCTGATGATGATGAAGCACTCTCTTCACCTGGCTCCCACCAGGTTTAGCTACATCATCATCCACTACTGTCTGCATGTCACTGATATCACCCTCACCAGTCTTAGGTCCACGTGCCTGACGCTCACAACACCAGCTCTCACGCAACTCTAATCATCACTACTTGCCTCCCTACCAGAGGAAGCAGCGGATCTCTCCTCCACTTCTTGGCTGAGCAGTAACATAGTAACATAGTAACATAGTACATAAGGCCGAAAAAAGACATTTGTCCATCCAGTTCGGCCTGTTATCCTGCAAGTTGATCCACTAAGCGTGGTGTCAGTGGAACCGAACGACTCCTGGCTGGGGGTGTCTGATGTCAATTGAGATGATGTTGAAGACCGAGTCAACCATTCAAGGAAAGCTGGGTTGCTGGTGAAAACACGACCGCTGGATGACACTGACAGCTCTGGTCTGTCGCTGCGACTGCTGCTACCACCAACTGTTCTTCGGCTGCTACTTCTGCCGGCTCCAGAAACATTTTGGCCACTGCCCATTCCCTTAGAAGGGCCTGTCACCTGTCTGTTCGACATTCTGTACTGCAACTGTGTTACTGTAAAAGAGCAGTAGTGTCAGGCCACAATTTTACCCCTGAAACAAGAATAAATAGATGTACTTATATATGAGAACATGAGCACCCAGAAATCTGTAGTATTAGGCTACAATTTCACCCCAATTACACAATTAGGGATAAACAGATATATTTATGTATAATAAAATGTGAGCACCCTAAAATCTGTAGTATCAATTTTCAATTTCTCTATTTTTATAATAGATAATAATACCTCCAAAAATAGTTATTACTTTACATTCCTCATATGTCTACTTCATGTTTGGATCATTTTCTAAATTACATTTTATTTTTTGGGGACGTTAGCAGGCTTAGAAGTTTAGAAGCTTATTTTAAAAATTTTCAGGAAATTTCCAAAACCCACTTTTTAAGGAGCAGTTCAGGTCTGAAGTCACTTTGTGAGGCTTACATAATAGAAACCACCGAAAAATGACCCCTTTTTAGAAACTACACCCATTAAGGTATTAAAAACTGATTTTACAAACGTTGTTAACCCTTTAGCTGTTCCACAAGAATTAATGGAAAATGGAGATAAAATTTCAGAATTTCCCTTTTTGGCAGAATTTCCGATTTAATAATTTTTTTCTGCTAACAAAGCAAGGGTTAACAGCCAAACAAAACTTAATATTTATTGCCCTGATTCTGTAGTTTACAGAAACAGCCCATATGTGGTCATAAACTGCTGTACGGGCACACGGCAGGGCGCAGAAGGAAATGAACGTCATATGGTTTTTGGAAGGCAGATTTTGCTGGACTGGTTTTTTGACACCATGTCCCATTTGAAGCCCCCCTGATGCACCCCTAGAGTAGAAACTCCAAAAAGTGACCCCATTTTGGAAAGGTGACAGTTTTGTTGGTACTATTTTAGGGTACATATGATTTTTGGTTGCTCTATATTACACTTTTTGTGAGGCAAAGTAACAAAAAATTTAAATTCTGAACGTTCATCTCCATTTGCCATTAAATCTTGTGGAACACCTAAAGAGTTAACAAAGTTTGTAAAATCAGTTTTGAATACGTGGAGGGGTGTAGTTTCTTAACCACCTCAGCCCCTATAGCTTAAACACCCTGAAAGACCAGGCCACTTTTTACACTTCTGACCTACACTACTTTCACCGTTTATTGCTCGGTCATGCAACTTACCACCCAAATGAATTTTACCTCCTTTTCTTCTCACTAATAGAGCTTTCATTTGGTGGTATTTCATTGCTGCTGACATTTTTCCTTTTTTTGTTATTAATCGAAATTTAACGATTTTTTTGCAAAAAAATGACATTTTTCACTTTCAGTTGTAAAATTTTGCAAAAAAAACGAGATCCATATATAAATTTTGCTCTAAATTTATTGTTTGGGTAAAAAAAAAATGGTTTGGGTAAAAGTTATAGCGTTTACAAACTATGGTACAAAAATGTGAATTTCCGCTTTTTGAAGCAGCTCTGACTTTCTGAGCACCTGTCATGTTTCCTGAGGTTCTACAATGGCCAGACAGTACAAACACCCCACAAATGACCCCATTTCTGAAAGTACACACCCTAAGGTATTCGCTGATGGGCATAGTGAGTTCATAGAACTTTTTATTTTTTGTCACAAGTTAGCGGAAAATGATGATTTTTTTTTTTTCTTACAAAGTCTCATATTCCACTAACTTGTGACAAAAAATAAAAAGTTCTATGAACTCACTATGCCCATCACGAAATACCTTGGGGTCTCTTCTTTCCAAAATGGGGTCACTTGTGGGGTAATTATACTGCCCTGGCATTCTAGGGGCCCAAATGTGTGGTAAGGAGTTTGAAATCAAATTCTGTAAAAACTGACCAGTGAAATCCGAAAGGTGCTCTTTGTAATATGGGCCCCTTTGCCCACCTAGGCTGCAAAAAAGTGTCACACATCTGGTATCTCCGTACTCAGGAGAAGTTGGGGAATGTGTTTTGGGGTGTCATTTTACATATACCCATGCTGGGTGAGAGAAATATCTTGGCAAAAGACAACTTTTCCCATTTTTTTATACAAAGTTGGCATTTGACCAAGATATTTATCTCACCCAGCATGGGTATATGTAAAAAGACACCCCAAAACACATTCCTCAACTTCTCCTGAATACAGAGATACCAGATGTGTGACACTTTTTTGCAGCCTAGGTGGGCAAAGGGGCCCATATTCCAAAGAGCACCTTTCGGATTTCACTGGTCAGTTTTTACAGAATTTGATTTCAAACTCCTTACCACACATTTGGGCCCCTAGAATGCCAGGGCAGTATAACTACCCCACAAGTGACCCCATTTTGGAAAGAAGAGACCCCAAGGTATTCGCTGATGGGCATAGTGAGTTCATGGAAGTTTTTATTTTTTGTCACAAGTTAGTGGAATATGAGACTTTGTATGAAAAAAAAAACAAAAAAAAAACACATCATTTTCCACTAACTTGTGACAAAAAATAAAAAATTCTAGGAACTCGCCATGCCCCTCACGGAATACCTTGGGGTGTCTTCTTTCCAAAATGGGGTCACTTGTGGGGTAGTTATACTGCCCTGGCATTCTAGGGGCCCAAATGTGTGGTAAGGAGTTTGAAATCAAATTCTGTAAAAACTGACCAGTGAAATCCGAAAGGTGCTCTTTGTAATATGGGCCCCTTTGCCCACCTAGGCTGCAAAAAAGTGTCACACATCTGGTATCTCCGTACTCAGGAGAAGTTGGGGAATGTGTTTTGGGGTGTCATTTTACATATACCCATGCTGGGTGAGAGAAATATCTTGGCAAAAGACAACTTTTCCCATTTTTTTATACAAAGTTATCATTTGACCAAGATATTTCTCTCACCCAGCATGGGTATATGTAAAAAGACACCCCAAAACACATTCCTCAACTTCTCCTGAATACAGAGATACCAGATGTGTGACACTTTTTTGCAGCCTAGGTGGGCAAAGGGGCCCATATTCCAAAGAGCACCTTTCGGATTTCACAGGCCATTTTTTACAGAATTTGATTTCAAACTCCTTACCACTAGGGATGAGCGAACCCGAACTGTATAGAATTTTGGGGTGTCCGTGACACGGACCCGAACCCGAACATTTTCGTAAAAGTCCGGGTTCGGGTTCGGTGTTCGGCGCTTTCTTGGCGCTTTTTGAAAGGCTGCAAAGCAGCCAATCAACAAGCGTCATACTACTTGCCCCAAGAGGCCATCACAGCCTTGCCTACTATTGGCATGGCTGTGATTGGCCAGTGCACCATGTGACCCAGCCTCTATTTAAGCTGGAGTCACGTAGCGCCGCACGTCACTCTGCTATGATCAGTATAGGGAGAGGTTGCAGCTGCGACGTTAGGGCGAGATTAGGCAGATTAACTCCTCCAAAAGACTTCATTCTGTGATCGATCTGCAGCTGTGGATCATTGAAGTGCTATTATTGACTTGCTCACTTTTTTGAGGCTGCCCAGAGCGTTTTTAGATCACTTTTTTTCTGGGGTGATCGGCGGCCATTTTGTGACTTGTGGTGCGCCAGCACGAGCTATCACCAAGTGTATTTAACCATCGATAGTGTGATTATTTTGTGCTATATCCTACATCAGCTGCAGGCTGAGCCTGTGTCACCGAAGTGCATTTAACCATCAACAGTCTGGTTATTTTTTGGCCATATACTACATCAGCTGCAGGCTGAGCCTGTTTCACCCAAGTGCATTTAACCATCAACAGTCTGATTTTTTTTTGGCCATATACTACATCAGCTGCAGGCTGAGCCTGTGTCACCGAAGTGCATTTAACCATCAACAGTCTGGTTATTTTTTAGCCATATATTACATCAGGGGCAAGTTGAGCCTGTCACCCAGCGCCTAAAAAATAGACCTGACATTTCTATTCAACCAAATCTGCACAGTTTTAGCTGGTCAAGTTATTTGTAGTGACCGTCAAAGCAGACTTTTTGTTCTGGGTTGAAAAAGCATTCCCAAATTTGCCATTCTGAAAATAACTAGTTTGTGGTATTTCAGGCCTAATTGAAATCTATCCCAAAAAGAAAATCTTACATTGAAGTTATTGATAGTATCATTCAGAAAAACCTAAGACACACGCTAGCGTGCTGATAGAAGTGTCATTCTGTGATTAAACCTATACCTGTCACACAGCGCAAAAAAAAAACAGGTCTCACATCTCTATTCAACCAAATCTGCACAGTTTTAGCTGGTCAAGTTATTTGTAGTGACCGTAAAAGCAGACTTTTTGTTCTGGGTTTAAAAAGCATTCCCAAATTTGCCATTCTCAAAATAACTAGTTTGTGGTATTTGAGGCCTACTTGAAATCTATCCCAAAAAGAAAATCTTACATTGAAGGTATTGATAGTGTCATTCAGAAAAACCTAAGACACACGCTAGCGTGCTGATAGAAGTGTCATTCTGTGATTAAAGCTATAACTGTCACACAGCGCAAAAAAAAACAGGTCTCACATCTCTATTCAACCAAATCTGCACAGTTTTAGCTGGTCAAGTTATTTGTAGTGACCGTCAAAGCAGACTTTTTGTTCTGGGTTGAAAAAGCATTCCCAAATTTGCCATTCTGAAAATAACTAGTTTGTGGTATTTCAGGCCTACTTGAAATCTATCCCAAAAAGAAAATCTTACATTGAAGTTATTGATAGTGTCATTCAGAAAAACCTAAGACACACGCTAGCGTGCTGATAGAAGTGTCATTCTGTGATTAAACCTATAACTGTCACACAGCGCAAAAAAAAACAGGTCTCACATCTCTATTTAACCAAATCTGCACAGTTTTAGCTGGTCAAGTTATTTGTAGTGACCGTCAAAGCAGACTTTTTGTTCTGGGTTGAAAAAGCATTCCCAAATTTGCCATTCTGAAAATAACTAGTTTGTGGTATTTCAGGCCTAATTGAAATCTATCCCAAAAAGAAAATCTTACATTGAAGTTATTGATAGTATCATTCAGAAAAACCTAAGACACGCGCTAGCGTGCTGATAGAAGTGTCATTCTGTGATTAAACCTATACCTGTCACACAGCGCAAAAAAAAAACAGGTCTCACATCTCTATTCAACCAAATCTGCACAGTTTTAGCTGGTCAAGTTATTTGTAGTGACCGTAAAAGCAGACTTTTTGTTCTGGGTTGAAAAAGCATTCCCAAATTTGCCATTCTCAAAATAACTAGTTTGTGGTATTTGAGGCCTACTTGAAATCTATCCCAAAAAGAAAATCTTACATTGAAGGTATTGATAGTGTCATTCAGAAAAACCTAAGACACACGCTAGCGTGCTGATAGAAGTGTCATTCTGTGATTAAACCTATAACTGTCACACAGCGCAAAAAAAAACAGGTCTCACATCTCTATTCAACCAAATCTGCACAGTTTTAGCTGGTCAAGTTATTTGTAGTGACCGTAAAAGCAGACTTTTTGTTCTGGGTTGAAAAAGCATTCCCAAATTTGCCATTCTGAAAATAACTAGTTTGTGGTATTTGAGGCCTACTTGAAATCTATCCCAAAAAGAAAATCTTACATTGAAGGTATTGATAGTGTCATTCAGAAAAACCTAAGACACACGCTAGCGTGCTGATAGAAGTGTCATTCTGTGATTAAACCTATAACTGTCACACAGCGCAAAAAAAAAACAGGTCTCACATCTCTATTCAACCAAATCTGCACAGTTTTAGCTGGTCAAGTTATTTGTAGTGACCGTAAAAGCAGACTTTTTGTTCTGGGTTGAAAAAGCATTCCCAAATTTGCCATTCTCAAAATTGTGGTGAACGGGAACAATGAGGAAAACATCTAATAAGGGACGCGGACGTGGACATGGTCGTGGTGGTGTTAGTGGACCCTCTGGTGCTGGGAGAGGACGTGGCCGTTCTGCCACAGCCACACGTCCTAGTGAACCAACTACCTCAGGTCCCAGTAGCCAGCAGAATTTACAGCGATATTTGGTGGGGCCCAATGCCGTTCTAAGGATGGTAAGGCCTGAGCAGGTACAGGCATTAGTCAATTGGGTGGCCGACAGTGGATCCAGCACGTTCACATTATCTCCCACCCAGTCTTCTGCAGAAAGCGCACAGATGGCGCATGAAAACCAAGCCCATCGGTCTGTCACATCACCCCCATGCATATCAGGGAAACTGTCTGAGCCTCAAGTTATGCAGCAGTCTCTTATGCTGTTTGAAGACTCTGCTGCCAGGGTTTCCCAAGGGCATCCACCCAGCCCTTCCCCAGGGGTGGAAGAGATAGAATGCACTAACGCACAACCACTTATTTTTCCTGATGATGAGGATATGGGAATACCACCTCAGCACGTCTCTGATGATGACGAAACACAGGTGCCAACTGCTGCGTCTTTCTGCAGTGTGCAGACTGAACAGGAGGTCAGGGATCAAGACTGGGTGGAAGACGATGCAGGGGACGATGAGGTCCTAGACCCCACATGGAATGAAGGTCGTGCCACTGACTTTCACAGTTCGGAGGAAGAGGCAGTGGTGAGACCGAGCCAACAGCGTAGCAAAAGAGGGAGCAGTGGGCAAAATCAGAACACCCGCCGCCAAGAGACTCCGCCTGCTACTGACCGCTGCCATCTGGGACCGAGCACCCCAAAGGCAGCTTCAAGGAGTTCCCTGGCATGGCACTTCTTCAAACAATGTGCTGACGACAAGACCCGAGTGGTTTGCACGCTGTGCCATCAGAGCCTGAAGCGAGGCATTAACGTTCTGAACCTTAGCACAACCTGCATGACCAGGCACCTGCATGCAAAGCATGAACTGCAGTGGAGTAAACACCTTAAAAACAAGGAAGTCACTCAGGCTCCCCCTGCTACATCTTCTGCTGCTGCCACCTCGGCCTCTTCTGCTGCTGCTGCCGCCGCCTCGGCCTCTTCCTCCGCCTCTGGAGGAACGTTGGCACCTGCCGCCCAGCAAACATGGGATGTACCACCAACACCACCACCTGCGTCACCAAGCATCTCAACCATGTCACACGGCAGCGTTCAGCTCTCCATCTCACAAACATTTGAGAGAAAGCGTAAATTCCCACCTAGCCACCCTCGATCCCTGGCCCTGAATGCCAGCATTTCTAAACTACTGGCCTATGAAATGCTGTCATTTAGGCTGGTGGACACACACAGCTTCAAACAGCTCATGTCACTTGCTGTCCCACAGTATGTTGTTCCCAGCCGCCACTACTTCTCTAAGAGAGCCGTGCCTTCCCTGCACAAACAAGTGTCCGATAAAATCAAGTGTGCACTGCGCAACGCCATCTGTGGCAAGGTCCACCTAACCACAGATACGTGGACCAGTAAGCATGGCCAGGGACGCTATATCTCCCTAACTGCACACTGGGTAAATGTAGTGGCGGCTGGGCCCCAGGCGGAGAGCTATTTGGCGCACGTCCTTCCGCCGCCAAGGATCGCAGGGCAACATTCTTTGCCTCCTGTCTCCTCCTCCTCCTACTCAGCTTCCTCCTCCTCTTCTTCCACCTGCTCATCCAGTCAGCCACACACCTTCACCACCAACTTCAGCACAGCACGGGGTAAACGTCAGCAGGCCATTCTGAAACTCATATGTTTGGGGGACAGGCCCCACACCGCACAGGAGTTGTGGCGGGGTATAGAACAACAGACCGACGAGTGGTTGCTGCCGGTGAGCCTCAAGCCCGGCCTGGTGGTGTGCGATAATGGGCGAAATCTCGTTGCAGCTCTGGGACTAGCCGGTTTGACGCACATCCCTTGCCTGGCGCATGTGCTGAATTTGGTGGTGCAGAAGTTCATTCGCAACTACCCCGACATGTCAGAGCTGCTGCATAAAGTGCGGGCCGTCTGTTTGCGCTTCCGGCGTTCACACCCTGCCGCTGCTCGCCTGTCTGCGCTACAGCGTAACTTCGGCCTTCCCGCTCACCGCCTCATATGCGACGTGCCCACCAGGTGGAACTCCACCTTGCATATGCTGGACAGACTGTGCGAGCAGCAGCAGGCCATAGTGGAGTTTCAGCTGCAGCACGCACGGGTCAGTCGCACTGCGGATCAGACCCACTTCACCACCAATGACTGGGCCTCCATGCGAGACCTGTGTGCCCTGTTGCGCTGTTTCGAGTACTCCACCAACATGGCCAGTGGCGATGACGCCGTTATCAGCGTTACAATACCACTTCTATGTCTCCTTGAGAAAACACTTAGGGCGATGATGGAAGAGGAGGTGGCCCAGGAGGAAGAGGAGGAAGAGGGGTCATTTTTAGCACTTTCAGGCCAGTCTCTTCAAAGTGACTCAGAGGGAGGTTTTTTGCAACACCAGAGGCCAGGTACAAATGTGGCCAGACAGGGCCCACTACTGGAGGACGAGGAGGACGAGGATGAGGAGGAGGTGGAGGAGGATGAGGATGAAGCATGTTCACAGCGGGGTGGCACCCAAAGCAGCTCGGGCCCATCACTGGTGCGTGGCTGGGGGGAAACACAGGACGATGACGATACGCCTCCCACAGAGGACAGCTTGTCCTTACCTCTGGGCAGCCTGGCACACATGAGCGACTACATGCTGCAGTGCCTGCGCAACGACAGCAGAGTTGCCCACATTTTAACGTGTGCGGACTACTGGGTTGCCACCCTGCTGGATCCCCGGTACAAAGACAATGTGCCCACCTTACTTCCCACACTGGAGCGTGATAGGAAGATGCGCAACTACAAGCGCACGTTGGTAGACGCGCTACTGAGAGCATTCCCAAATGTCACAGGGGAACCAGTGGAAGCCCAAGGCGAAGGCAGAGGAGGAGCAAGAGGTCGCCAACGCAGCTGTGTCACGGCCAGCTCCTCTGAGGGCAGGGTTAGCATGGCAGAGATGTGGAAAAGTTTTGTCACCACGCCACAGCTAACTGCACCACCACCTGATACGGAAGGTGTTAGCAGGAGGCAACATTTCACTAACATGGTGGAACAGTACCTGTGCACACCCCTCCACGTACTGACTGATGGTTCTGCCCCATTCAACTTCTGGGTCTCCAAATTGTCCACGTGGCCAGAGCTAGCCTTTTATGCCTTGGAGGTGCTGGCCTGCCCGGCGGCCAGCGTTTTGTCTGAACGTGTATTCAGCACGGCAGGGGGCCTCAATACAGACAAACGCAGCCGCCTGTCTACAGCCAATGTGGACAAGCTGACGTTCATAAAAATGAACCAGGCATGGATCCCACAGGACCTGTCCATCCCTTGTGCAGATTAGATATTAACTACCTCCCCTTAACAATATATTATTCTACTCCAGGGCACTTCCTCATTCAATACTATTTTTAATTTCATTTTACCATTATATTGCGGGGCAACCCAAAGTTGAATGAACCTCTCCTCTGTCTGGGTGCCGGGGCCTAAATGTGTGACAGTGGCCTGTTCCAGTGGTGGGTGACGTGAAGCCTGATTCTCTGCTATGACATGAAGACAGATTCTGCGCTGACATAAGGCCAGATTCTCTGTTACGGGACCTCTCTCCTCTGCCTGGGTGCCTGGGCCTAAATGTTTGACAGTGGCCTGTTCCAGTGGTGGGTGACGTGAAGCCTGATTCTCTGCTATGACATGAAGACAGATTCTGCGCTGACATAAGGCCAGATTCTCTGTTACGGGACCGCTCTCCTCTGTCTGGGTGCCTGGGCCTAAATGTGTGACAGTGGCCTGTTCCAGTGGTGGGTGACGTGAAGCCTGATTCTCTGCTATGACATGAATACAGATTCTGCGCTGACATAAGGCCAGATTCTCTGTTACGGGACCGCTCTCCTCTGCCTGGGTGCCTGGGCCTAAATGTGTGACAGTGGCCTGTTCCAGTGGTGGCTGACGTGAAGCCTGATTCTCTGCTATGACATGAAGACAGATTCTGCGCTGACATAAGGCCAGATTCTCTGTTACGGGACCGCTCTCCTCTGTCTGGGTGCCGGGGCCTAAATGTGTGACAGTGGCCTGTTCCAGTGGTGGGTGACGTGAAGCCTGATTCTCTGCTATGACATGAATACAGATTCTGCGCTGACATAAGGCCAGATTCTCTGTTACGGGACCTCTCTCCTCTGCCTGGGTGCCTGGGCCTAAATGTGTGACAGTGGCCTGTTCCAGTGGTGGGTGACGTGAAGCCTGATTCTCTGCTATGACATGAATACAGATTCTGCGCTGACATAAGGCCAGATTCTCTGTTACGGGACCTCTCTCCTCTGCCTGGGTGCCTGGGCCGAAATGTGTGACAATGGCCTGTTCCAGTGGTGGGTGACGTCAAGCCTGATTCTCTGCTATGACACGAATACAGATTCTGCGCTGACATAAGGCCAGATTCTCTGTTACGGGACCGCTCTCCTCTGTCTGGGTGCCGGGGCCTAAATGTGTGACAGTGGCCTGTTCCAGTGGTGGGTGACGTGAAGCCTGATTCTCTGCTATGACATGAAGACAGATTCTGCGCTGACATAAGGCCAGATTCTCTGTTACGGGACCTCTCTCCTCTGCCTGGGTGCCTGGGCCTAAATGTGTGACAGTGGCCTGTTCCAGTGGTGGGTGACGTGAAGCCTGATTCTCTGCTATGACATGAAGACAGATTCTGCGCTGACATAAGGCCAGATTCTCTGTTACGGGACCGCTCTCCTCTACCTGGGTGCCTGGGCCTAAATGTGTGACAGTGGCCTGTTCCAGTGGTGGCTGACATGAAGCCTGATTCTCTGCTATGACATGAAGACAGATTCTGCGCTGACATAAGGCCAGATTCTCTGTTACGGGACCTCTCTCCTCTGCCTGGGTGCCTGGGCCTAAATGTGTGACAGTGGCCTGTTCCAGTGGTGGCTGACGTGAAGCCTGATTCTCTGCTATGACATGAAGACAGATTCTGCGCTGACATAAGGCCAGATTCTCTGTTACGGGACCTCTCTCCTCTGCCTGGGTGCCTGGGCCTAAATGTGTGACAGTGGCCTGTTCCAGTGGTGGGTGACGTGAAGCCTGATTCTCTGCTATGACATGAAGACAGATTCTGCGCTGACATAAGGCCAGATTCTCTGTTACGGGACCGCTCTCCTCTACCTGGGTGCCTGGGCCTAAATGTGTGACAGTGGCCTGTTCCAGTGGTGGCTGACGTGAAGCCTGATTCTCTGCTATGACATGAAGACAGATTCTGCGCTGACATAAGGCCAGATTCTCTGTTACGGGACCTCTCTCCTCTGCCTGGGTGCCTGGGCCAAAATGTGTGACAGTGGCCTGTTCCAGTGGTGGGTGACGTGAAGCCTGATTCTCTGCTATGACATGAAGACAGATTCTGCGCTGACATAAGGCCAGATTCTCTGTTACGGGACCTCTCTCCTCTGCCTGGGTGCCGGGGCCTAAATGTGTGACAGTGGCCTGTTCCAGTGGTGGGTGACGTGATGCCTGATTCTCTGCTATGACATGAATACAGATTCTGCGCTGACATAAGGCCAGATTCTCTGTTACAGGACCTCTCTCCTCTGCCTGGGTGCCTGGGCCTAAATGTGTGACAGTGGCCTGTTCCAGTGGTGGGTGACGTGAAGCCTGATTCTCTGCTATGACATGAAGACAGATTCTGTGCTGACATAAGGCCAGATCATCATTTTTAACAAACAAATGGATCTCACAGGAGGTTGCCACGCTAACAATTCAAACAAATGAGAAATAATCATCAGGTGGTCTCTAGGACCTAGCGTGTTTGTGCAGCCTCACCGGCAGTACATTAAAACTAATCTTTATTGTTTTCACTACTAAAAGAACATACAAGTCTAGGGATCAAAAAGGATTAAAACTATCAGGAAGCGGTCATGTTCGGGATATCAATCTCTGTGGCTAAGGTGTGTTTCACTTCTAACACCTGTGTGACCCTGTGGATATGGATCCCACACTCAGTGCCAACTTTTCATAATAAAGGATCCCTGCACGACCTTCCTGCCTAAAAACTGAAGCCTGCTTCCCTACATGTTTCGCCGAGCGATTCGGCGTCTTCAGGGGAAAACTCACAGGTTCAAATGTTGGGGGCGGGGTCTAGGTATTTGACTCCTCGGTTTTCACAAACTAGCGCCGTCGGCCAATCACAGTGGCTGTCTCTCATAGGACGCTCATCGTCATGTGTGCTTCACTAAGATCGGGGCTAGGATTTGCTGTAAACGTTTGTGATGTATATGACATCACTCATAGTGCGCGGCGCATGCGCCTGGCAGGTGCTGATGTCCGTAGGTCATCGCGTTCTTTCGCGCATGCGCAGTACTTCTAGTTGTCCCGATCCTGTTCCCAGGTCATTGCGCATGCTCCAGGTGATAGCCGTTCGTGTCATGTAATTGTTCTATCCTTCATCTGGACTTTAGATCTTTTGTTAATCCATGCATATCTCTGTTCTATATGTTCAGTTGAAGAAGGGGCATGTTATACATTAGGTACGGATGGATGGATTATTTATTACCCTAGCCTCAATGTATATTATATGGAGATTGCGTTATACTAGACAATGGTGCACTTCATATCTTTTTCAGAGAATATATCATATCATATTACTGGATCAATCTTTCCATATGGTTTTGACCCTAATGAAGAATGATTAATACTGGTGCACATTGTCTGACGCAGTATGCATCTTAACCCTGGGCATATTCTTCTCCTTTTGGGTATATAAAAGGGGGTGATTAACCCTAACCCCCCACATCCTCTATTACTACATTCCCTACTATTTGTTGACATGTCTATATATGCCAGTTATGCATGGTTGTCCTAGATCTACCCATTGTAGTTGGTCCGTATTCCTTCGTTTATTGCAGCTGTGCCCATTAAATCCTGATTTGATAGTTATTGCTGTACTTTCTTTCTTTAACAGGTCGACTCCTGTCTCGCCAAAGAACCTGCAACTAAGGCACAGCACATCCAACACCAGAAGGCCACCCGCGAGAGGAGCTACACCGCACCAGGTAAGAAATCACAGTTCTAATATCTTAGACAGTTATCCCTATTAAATATTCATATCCCCTTTGTTTGGCACACAAGTTGCCCACCCCCAGACAGATGATTTAGGGAAGAAATAAATCTGATCCCTATTTTTGACTCATTACCATCATAATTTATATTATCTCAATTCTGTATAATGACATAGTAGCCAGTAATTCTTATATTTATAGAAAAGATGTGAAGGTAAATCCTTCATTTAGCCCATTTGGGGCCAAAGAACATTTAGCCCATTTGGGGCCAAAGAACGGAGACGGTAGATCCACCGCGCCTCCTCTTGCTGTAGTTTGCGGTCCACACTGCCATGCCTGGGAGAGCTCCGCACCTTCTGTATCCCCCAAACCTTTAGGCCTTGTGTACTCCCACTGTGACATTCCTGGAGATGTCTAGATAGTGGCGTCTCCTCGGAGGTATTGAGGATGCTAAAGTGTTTGGAGAGCCTTCTCCTCAGTTCCTGAACAGTCTTGCCAATATACAATTTCTTGCACTCACATTGTATACAGTATACCACTCCAGTGCTTTTGCAATTTATGAATTCCCGAATTTTAAACGTTCGCCCATTTTGTGGGTTCATGAACTCTCTTCTAGGGGACATAAATTTACAAAAAGTGCACGCTCCGCATGGGTAGGATCCTGTGGTTTTGAGCCATGTTCCCTTGCTCTTTGATGTCCTCTGAAAATGACTTCGAACCAGCAATTCTTTTAGATTGGGGCCTCGTCTATACGTTATACTCGGCTTGTCAGGAAGTACATGTTTCAAGTCTTTATCCATTCTCAGGATATGCCAATGTTTTCGGAGAACCTCGCAAACCCTTTTGTTTTGCACGTCAAATGTGCCTATGCATCTCACGACCCTATCTCCTACTGTTTTCTTTTTAAACAGCAATTCATCTCTGTTGGTATTAGCAGCTTTGTTATATGCTCGGTGCAGGACCTTCTTGGGGTAACCCCTCATTCGGAATCTGCAATAGAGGGCATTGCTTTCCTTTTGAAAGGCCTCGTCATTTGAGCAGTTTCGCCGGGCCCTCAGATATTGACCTACGGGAATGCCTCTTTTTAGCGGTAGGGGATGGTAACTTTGCCAGTGTAAAAGGCTATTTGACGCCGTGGGTTTCCTGTACACTTCCGTTTTAATGCCTCCTTCTCCGTCCAAGATGATTTTAAGGTCCAGGAAGCTAATGCTCTCCGTTTGGATGTCCATAGTAAAGATTAAACCTAACTCGTTGTTATTGAGTTTGTCTACAAATTCAGTAAACTGTGTGATCGTGCCCTCCCAGAAAATTAAAATATCATCTATATAACGACCCCAATAAGAAATTAAATCTGTGTACATTGTATTCTCCTCTGTGAAAACATGTTGGTCTTCCCACCACCCTAGAAATAGGTTGGCGAAACTGGGCGCACAAACCGTCCCCATCGCCGTGCCATGTGTCTGTAAATAATAAGTGCCATCAAACATAAAATAATTGTGGGTGAGAAGAAAACGCAAAAGGTGAATAACAAAATCATTGTGATTATAGAAGTGTGTCCCTTTAGTGTATAGATAGTGCTTTACTGCACTTATCCCCTTTTCATGCTCTATGCTCGTGTATAGAGCCTCGACGTCGAGGCTCGCTATAAGTGTAGTGGGGCCTATTTGAATGTCTTTTAATTTCCTTACCAAGTCCAACGTATCTTTAATATAGGACGGGAGGATTTCAACAAAGGGGCTTATGAAAAGGTCAACATACGTGCTGATTCCTTCGCACATACTTTCATTCCCGGACACGATGGGTCTACCCGGTATTGGGTCCCGTTTTTTGTGCACCTTCGGTAGTGCGTAGAAGGTAGCGGTCGTGGGATTTGCATTAAATAGAATTTTATATTCATCTTTGGAGATCAAGTTTTCTCCTTTCGCTGTCTTCAAGAGGGCCTCTAGTTCTGCTTTATATTTTATTGTCGGGTTTGATTCTAGTTTCTTGTATGTTTTTTGATCTTTTAATAATCTCATGACCATATCTACATAGTCATTTGATTTAAGTATGACTATGTTCCCCCCTTTGTCCGAGGGCTTAATGACCATTCCATCTTTTTTGATCAGATCCTCCAATACCTCTTTTTCATCTGCCGTGAGATTATTAAAGACATCACTCTTTTTGGTTTTGATTTTCTCTAGATCCCTAGTCACTAGGTTGACGAATGTCTCCACATTGGCATATCCTGAGAAGGGAGGAGTATATCGTGATTTAGGACTCAAATCCGTAAGAGGGGCCACAAGGGTAAAGGCTTCGCCTCTGCCCTCTCTATGTAACTCTTCCAAAACACATAAGGCCTCTCTTTCCTTCCTGCCTGGATAATGTACTGCCGGTGAGGCTGCACAAACACGCTAGGTCCTAGAGACCACCTGATGATTATTTCGACATAAGGCCAGATTCTCTGTTACGGGACATCTCTCCTCTGCCTGGGTGCCTGGGCCTAAATGTGTGACAGTGGCCTGTTCCAGTGGTGGGTGACGTGAAGCCTGATTCTCTGCTATGACATGAAGACAGATTCTGTGCTGACATAAGGCCAGATTCTCTGTTACGGGACCTCTCTCCTCTGCCTGGGTGCCTGGGCCTAAATGTGTGACAGTGGCCTGTTCCAGTGGTGGGTGACGTGATGCCTGATTCTCTGCTATGACATGAAGACAGATTCTGTGCTGACATAAGGCCAGATTCTCTGTTACGGGACCTCTCTCCTCTGCCTGGGTGCCGGGGCCTAAATGTGTGACAGTGGCCTGTTCCAGTGGTGGGTGACGTGATGCCTGATTCTCTGCTATGACATGAAGACAGATTCTGCGCTGACATAAGGCCAGATTCTCTGTTACGGGACCTCTCTCCTCTGCCTGGGTGCCTGGGCCTAAATGTGTGACAGTGGCCTGTTCCAGTGGTGGGTGACGTGAAGCCTGATTCTCTGCTATGACATTAAGACAGATTCTGTGCTGACATAAGGCCAGATTCTCTGTTACGGGACCTCTCTCCTCTGCCTGGGTGCCTGGGCCTAAATGTGTGACAGTGGCCTGTTCCAGTGGTGGTTGACGTGATGCCTGATTCTCTGCTATGACATGAAGACAGATTCTGTGCTGACATAAGGCCAGATTCTCTGTTACAGGACCTCTCTCCTCTGTCTGGGTGCCGGGGCCTAAATGTGTGACAGTGGCCTGTTCCAGTGGTGGGTGACGTGATGCCTGATTCTCTGCTATAACATGAAGACAGATTCTGCGCTGACATAAGGCCAGATTCTCTGTTACGGGACCGCTCTCCTCTGTCTGGGTGCCGGGGCCTAAATGTGTGACAGTGGCCTGTTCCAGTGGTGGGTGACGTGAAGCCTGATTCTCTGCTATGACATGAAGACAGATTCTGCGCTGACATAAGGCCAGATTCTCTGTTACGGGACCTCTCTCCTCTGCCTGGGTGCCTGGGCCTAAATGTGTGACAGTGGCCTGTTCCAGTGGTGGGTGACGTGAAGCCTGATTCTCTGCTATGACATGAATACAGATTCTGCGCTGACATAAGGCCAGATTCTCTGTTACGGGACCTCTCTCCTCTGTCTGGGTGCCGGGGCCTAAATGTGTGACAGTGGCCTGTTCCAGTGGTGGGTGACGTGAAGCCTGATTCTCTGCTATGACATGAATACAGATTCTGCGCTGACATAAGGCCAGATTCTCTGTTACGGGACCTCTCTCCTCTGCCTGGGTGCCTGGGCCTAAATGTGTGACAGTGGCCTGTTCCAGTGGTGGGTGACGTGATGCCTGATTCTCTGCTATGACATGAAGACAGATTCTGCGCTGACATAAGGCCAGATTCTCTGTTACGGGACCGCTCTCCTCTGTCTGGGTGCCGGGGCCTAAATGTGTGACAGTGGCCTGTTCCAGTGGTGGGTGACGTGAAGCTTGATTCTCTGCTATGACATGAAGACAGATTCTGCGCTGACATAAGGCCAGATTCTCTGTTACGGGACCGCTCTCCTCTGTCTGGGTGCCGGGGCCTAAATGTGTGACAGTGGCCTGTTCCAGTGGTGGGTGACGTGAAGCCTGATTCTCTGCTATGACATGAAGACTGATTCTGCGCTGACATAAGGCCAGATTCTCTGTTACGGGACCGCTCTCCTCTGTCTGGGTGCCGGGGCCTAAATGTGTGACAGTGGCCTGTTCCAGTGGTGGGTGACGTGAAGCCTGATTCTCTGCTATGACATGAAGACAGATTCTGCGCTGACATAAGGCCAGATTCTCTGTTACGGGACCGCTCTCCTCTGTCTGGGTGCCGGGGCCTAAATGTGTGACAGTGGCCTGTTCCAGTGGTGGGTGACGTGAAGCCTGATTCTCTGCTATGACATGAATACAGATTCTGCGCTGACATAAGGCCAGATTCTCTGTTACGGGACCTTTCTCCTCTGCCTGGGTGCCTGGGCCTAAATGTGTGACAGTGGCCTGTTCCAGTGGTGGGTGACGTGATGCCTGATTCTCTGCTATGACATGAAGACAGATTCTGCGCTGACATAAGGCCAGATTCTCTGTTACGGGACCTCTCTCCTCTGCCTGGGTGCCTGGGCCGAAATGTGTGACAATGGCCTGTTCCAGTGGTGGGTGACGTGAAGCCTGATTCTCTGCTATAACATGAAGACAGATTCTGCGCTGACATAAGGCCAGATTCTCTGTTACGGGACCGCTCTCCTCTGTCTGGGTGCCGGGGCCTAAATGTGTGACAGTGGCCTGTTCCAGTGGTGGGTGACGTGAAGCCTGATTCTCTGCTATGACATGAAGACAGATTCTGCGCTGACATAAGGCCAGATTCTCTGTTACGGGACCTCTCTCCTCTGCCTGGGTGCCTGGGCCTAAATGTGTGACAGTGGCCTGTTCCAGTGGTGGGTGACGTGAAGCCTGATTCTCTGCTATGACATGAATACAGATTCTGCGCTGACATAAGGCCAGATTCTCTGTTACGGGACCTCTCTCCTCTGTCTGGGTGCCGGGGCCTAAATGTGTGACAGTGGCCTGTTCCAGTGGTGGGTGACGTGAAGCCTGATTCTCTGCTATGACATGAATACAGATTCTGCGCTGACATAAGGCCAGATTCTCTGTTACGGGACCTCTCTCCTCTGCCTGGGTGCCTGGGCCTAAATGTGTGACAGTGGCCTGTTCCAGTGGTGGGTGACGTGATGCCTGATTCTCTGCTATGACATGAAGACAGATTCTGCGCTGACATAAGGCCAGATTCTCTGTTACGGGACCGCTCTCCTCTGTCTGGGTGCCGGGGCCTAAATGTGTGACAGTGGCCTGTTCCAGTGGTGGGTGTCGTGAAGCTTGATTCTCTGCTATGACATGAAGACAGATTCTGCGCTGACATAAGGCCAGATTCTCTGTTACGGGACCGCTCTCCTCTGTCTGGGTGCCGGGGCCTAAATGTGTGACAGTGGCCTGTTCCAGTGGTGGGTGACGTGAAGCCTGATTCTCTGCTATGACATGAAGACTGATTCTGCGCTGACATAAGGCCAGATTCTCTGTTACGGGACCGCTCTCCTCTGTCTGGGTGCCGGGGCCTAAATGTGTGACAGTGGCCTGTTCCAGTGGTGGGTGAAGTGAAGCCTGATTCTCTGCTATGACATGAAGACAGATTCTGCGCTGACATAAGGCCAGATTCTCTGTTACGGGACCGCTCTCCTCTGTCTGGGTGCCGGGGCCTAAATGTGTGACAGTGGCCTGTTCCAGTGGTGGGTGACGTGAAGCCTGATTCTCTGCTATGACATGAATACAGATTCTGCGCTGACATAAGGCCAGATTCTCTGTTACGGGACCTCTCTCCTCTGCCTGGGTGCCTGGGCCTAAATGTGTGACAGTGGCCTGTTCCAGTGGTGGGTGACGTGAAGCCTGATTCTCTGCTATGACATGAATACAGATTCTGCGCTGACATAAGGCCAGATTCTCTGTTACGGGACCTCTCTCCTCTGCCTGGGTGCCTGGGCCTAAATGTGTGACAGTGGCCTGTTTCAGTGGTGGCTGACGTGAAGCCTGATTCTCTGCTATGACATGAATACAGATTCTGCGCTGACATAAGGCCAGATTCTCTGTTACGGGACCTCTCCTCTGTCTGGGTGCCGGGGCCTAAATGTGTGACAGTGGCCTGTTCCAGTGGTGGGTGACGTGAAGCCTGATTCTCTGCTATGACATGAATACAGATTCTGCGCTGACATAAGGCCAGATTCTCTGTTACGGGACCTCTCTCCTCTGCCTGGGTGCCTGGGCCTAAATGTGTGACAGTGGCCTGTTCCAGTGGTGGGTGACGTGATGCCTGATTCTCTGCTATGACATGAAGACAGATTCTGCGCTGACATAAGGCCAGATTCTCTGTTACGGGACCGCTCTCCTCTGTCTGGGTGCCGGGGCCTAAATGTGTGACAGTGGCCTGTTCCAGTGGTGGGTGACGTGAAGCTTGATTCTCTGCTATGACATGAAGACAGATTCTGCGCTGACATAAGGCCAGATTCTCTGTTACGGGACCGCTCTCCTCTGTCTGGGTGCCGGGGCCTAAATGTGTGACAGTGGCCTGTTCCAGTGGTGGGTGACGTGAAGCCTAATTCTCTGCTATGACATGAAGACTGATTCTGCGCTGACATGAAGCCAGATTCTCTGCTATGGCATGAAGAGACTGATTCTCTGCTGACATGAAGCCAGATTCTTTGCTATGGCATGAAGAGACTGATTCTCTGCTGACGTGAAGCCAGATCTCTGCTATGGGACCTCTGTCCAATTGATATTGGTTCATTTTTATTTTTTTAATTTTAATTTTAATTCATTTCCCTATCCACATTTGTTTGCAGGGGATTTACCTACATGTTGCTGCCTTTTGCAGCCCTCTAGCTCTTTCCTGGGCTGTTTTACAGCCTTTTTAGTGCCCAAAAGTTCGGGTCCCCATTGACTTCAATGGGGTTCGGGTTCGGGTTCGGGACGAAGTTCGGGTCGGGTTCGGATCCCGAACCCGAACATTTCCAGGAAGTTCGGCCGAACTTCTCGAACACGAACATCAAGGTGTTCGCTCAACTCTACTCAGGAGAGACCTTTTATTGTGGAGGTGGATGCGTCCGAGGATGGCGCAGGTGCAGTCCTTTCACAAGGTCCTGCTAGCCTCACTAACCTGAGACCATGTGCCTTCTTCTCCAGGAAATTCTCTCCCACTGAGAGAAACTACAACATAGGGAATAGGGAGCTGCTGGCCATTAAATGGGCATTTGAGGAGTTGAGGCATTTTCTGGAGGGGGCAAGGCATTGTGTAACTGTTGTCACTGACCATAAAAACTTTATGTTTCTCGAGTCTGCTAAGAGGTTGAATCCCCGTCAAGCCAGATGGGCTCTGTTTTTTACTCGTTTTGATTTTTCCATTACGTTCAGGCCGGGAAGTAAAAATGTGAAGGCGGACGCATTATCTGGGAGCTTCCATGCTTTTCAACCTACTGAGGTACCACCTGAATCCATTCTACCAGCACAAATCTTCATAGCAGCTCTAACCCAGGATATCTCGGCTCGCATTAGGTCTGAACAACATCTGACACCGGTATCCACCCCAACAGATAAGTTGTTTGTTCCCATACAATTTCATCTCCAGCTGTTGGGTGAGTCACGATTCTGCCTTTTGTGGACATCCGGGTGTTGAGGGCACTAAGGATCTGGTTTTTAGATCTTATTGGTGGCCCACTCTAACTAGGGATGTCAAGTCCTACGTGTCAGCCTGTGAGGTTTGTGCCAGGTCCAAGACACCTAGGACTCGCCCTGCTGGTAACCTATGACCCCTACCCATTCCCAGTAGACCCTGTTCCCATATCTCTATGGACTTTATAACTGACCTACCGCCGGCGGAGGGTAAGACTGTAGTTTGGGTAGTGGTCGATAGGTTTAGCAAGATGGTCCATTTCATTCCCCTGTCTAAACTCCCGAATGCCAAAACCCTGGCGTCTATTTTTGTGAAAGAAATTGTTTGATTGCATGGTATCCCGGAAAATATTGTTTCTGACAGGGGTGTGCAGTTTGTGTCCAAATTCTGGAGGGCCTTCTGTCAAAAATGTCAAATTTCATTGTCTTTTTCCTCTGCCTACCACCCTGAGAGTAATGGGCAGACTGAACGCCTTAATCAGTCTGTGGAACAATTCTTGAGGTTGTATGTTGCTGATGACCAGCAATTATGGGTGAAATTTCTTCCATTGGCTGCATTTGCTTTAAATAACCGTGTCAATTCTTCTGCTGGGGTTTCACCTTTCTTTTGTAACCATGGTTTCCATCCCCGTTTTCATTCTGGGTCATCCGTCTCCTCCTCTAACCCTGAGGCGGATATGCTCTCCTCTGAACTGTGCACAGTTTGGGCCCAGGTTCAATCAAACTTAGAAAAGGCTCAAAGTTCTCAGAAACTCAAGGCCGATAGGAGATGTTCAAGGGGGTGAATTTTCAGGCTGGGGATAAGGTATGGTTGTCCTCCAGGAATCTCTCTCTTAAGGTAGATTCTAAAAAGTTTGCTCCTCGTTTTATTGGACCATATAAGATCACGGAGGTGATTAACCCGGTATCATTTAGGTTGGAGCTGCCCGAGTCATTCCACATTCATAAGGTGTTTCATAAATCTCAACTTAAAAAATATTTTGAACCGGTAGTACCATCGAAAGCCTTGCCTCTGCCGGTTCTTGTTAATGATGCTGTTGAGTATGTGGTGTCTAAAATAGTGGATGTCAGGAAGGTGCGTAATTCCTTGCAGTACCTGATTCACTGGAAGGGGTATGGACCTGAAGAGAGATCTTGGGTACCTGCCAGGGAGGTTCATGCTCCTAGACTTGTTCGAAAATTTCATTTAGAACACCCTGAAAGGCCATCGCCTGAAGTCTTGGGTCCAGTGGCCCCTCGTAAAAGGGGGGGTACTGTAACGGGGTGCCGAAGGCTGCTTAGCTTCGGGAGCGAGGATCTGTGTTTGACCTCGTTCCCAGGGCAGCTTTGCTAGCTGGGAGGCTCCCTGCTCCTAGGTCTGCCTTGAGCGCCGAGCTGATCACTCGGTGCTCGACTGGTCGGTCATGTGATGCTGGCCACGTCACATGATCCTCACTCCCCACTATAAATACAGGCAGCCTGCTGGCCACAGGTTGCCTGTTAATTTAGGTTCCTGGCAGTTGTTGGATATCTGTGTATTTACCTGATCCTGTTCCCTGACGATCCTTTGCCTGCTCCTTCTGTACTGCGCATCCTTCCTGGTATATTGACCTCGGCTTCCACCTGACTATTCTTTGCGGACTCCTTTGGTACTTCTCGACTCTCCTGGTATTTATGACCCCGGCTTTTCTTGACCTTTCTTTGCTTATCCCTCTGTACTGCGTTGTCCTCTTGGTTTTGACCCGGTCCGTTCACTATCCGTTATTTGTCTTGTCTGTCCTTCCCGCACGTATTCTAAGTTAGGGACTGCCATCCAGTTGTCCCCTGTCATCAGGACTCGTGAGGCAAGTAGGCAGGGCCAGGGGTGAGGGTGGAGCGCAGTGGTCACTATCCTCCCCCCTGTGTGTGTGTGTGCGTGACCGTTACACTTACTCTTCCCCATTTGAACCTTTTGAGGAAGTTAACATTAAACACTTGACCCTTAAAACAGTGTTTCTTGTTGCCATTATTTTAGCTCGTAGGGTTAATAAGATCCAAGCTTAAAGCGAACCTTTCACCTCATTTTCACTTTATAAACTAGCAACAGTACCTTATAGATTATCTTGAGTGTGTTGTTATCCATGTTAGTGCCGCTTTCCTGGGCTCTTTATACTTCAAAAAATCGTCTTATAAACTTCACATTCGGTGCTCCAACAGTCATGCAACCAGTCAAGGGGGTAGCCCTTCCATCTCCTCTGGCCGTACCGCCCCTGCCCTAACCCCTCCTCTATGCTCCTTAACTGACAGCCGGCTCAGTCGCCGGGACGGCGCTTCTGAAACCTGCGCATGCACCGTCCTCCTGATTCGCCGCGCGATCCCGTCTTTCTTGCTGACAATAGTGGAGCGCGCGCACGGGAGGGAGAGCAGACAGGAGAGCAGACAGGCCGGCATCGCGTAAGGCGCATGCGCGATTCTCTTACATGATCGCGCTTTTGTCAGCAAGAAAGACGGGATCGCACGGCGAATCAGGAGGACGGCGCATGCGCAGGTTTCAGAAGCGCCGTCCCGGCGACTGAGCCGGCTGTCAGTTAAGGAGCATAGAGGAGGGGTTAGGGCAGGGGCGGTACGGCCAGAGGAGATGGAAGGGCTACCCCCTTGACTGGTTGCATGACTGTTGGAGCACCGAATGTGAAGTTTATAAGACGATTTTTTGAAGTATAAAGAGCCCAGGAAAGCGGCACTAACATGGATAACAACACACTCAAGATAATCTATAAGGTACTGTTGCTAGTTTATAAAGTGAAAATGAGGTGAAAGGTTCGCTTTAAGAGAACCCTTCTTAGCTATTAGAGATGACAGGATTATTTTGAGGTTCGATGATCTGTTTCCACAGAAGTGGTTCTTCCCTGATTTTACAAAAATCCTAAATCTAAAGCAGAAAAAGTTTTCCAAAGATTAGACATTGAGAGATGCGTTCTCCAATATTTATCAGATAATAAGTCCTGTAGAAAATCCAATAGTCTTTTCATTCAGTTTCTTGGAAATAGGAAGGGTCTAAAAGCTTCTAAAGTGACCATAGCGCATTGGCTAAAGTCAGCTATTTGTGAAGCCTACGGCGTGATGGCAAAGGAACCTCCTTTGAACCTTAAAGCCCATTCAACTAGGGCAGTGTCAACATCCTGGGCGGAAAAGGCATCCGCTTCTATGGAACAAATATGCAGAGCTGCAACCTGGTCCATAAGCACTATAGAGTGGATATTGATGCTAAGAGGGACCTTACGTATGGAAGAAATGTTTTTCAAGCAGTCATCTTACCCTAAATTATTAATTTGTTAGTTCTCGAAGTAAGGTGCCGTCATGGAGGTGAGGGGGAAAAGCTGAATTAGTCTTACCGGTAATTCCCTTTTCACAAAACCTCCATGACCGCACCGCTTGTATTCCAACCCAAAAAATACAAATAAAAATATATATACAGTTGCAAGAAAAAGTATGTGAACCCTTTGGAATTATATGGATTTCTGCACAAATTGGTCATAAAATGTGATCTGATCTTGATCTAAGTCACAACAATAGACAATCACAGTCTGCTTAATCTAATAACACACAAAGAATTAAATGATACCATGTTTTTATTGAACACACCATGTAAACATTCAGTGTGCAGGTGGAAAAAGTATGTGAACCCTTGGATTTAATAACTGGTTGAACCTCCTTTGGCAGCAATAACTTCAACCAAACGTTTCCTGTAGTTGCAGATCAGACGTGCACAACGGTCAGGAGTAGTTCTTGACCATTCCTCTTTACAGAACTGTTTCAGTTCAGCAATATTCTTGGGATGTCTGGTGTGAATCGTTTTCTTGAGGTCATGCCACAGCATCTCAATCAGGTTGAGGTCAGGACTCTGACTGGGCCACTCCAGAAGGTGTATTTTCTTCTGTTTAAGCCATTCTGTTGTTGATTTACTTCTATGCTTTGGGTCGTTATCCTGTTGCAACACCCATCTTCTGTTGAGCTTCAGCTGGTGGACAGATGGCCTTAAGTTCTCCTGCAAAATGTCTTGATAAACTTGGGAATTCATTTTTCCTTTGATGATAGCAATCCGTCCATGCCCTGACGCAGCAAAGCAGCCCCAAACCATGATGCCCCCACCACCATACTTCACAGTTGGGATGAGGTTTTGATGTTGGTGTGCTGTGCATCTTTTTCTCTACACATAGTGTTGTGTGTTTCTTTCAAACAACTCAACTTTGGTTTCATCTGTCCACAGAATATTTTGCCAGTACTGCTGTGGAACATCCAGGTGCTCTTGTGCAAACTGTAAACGTGGAGCAATGTTTTTTTTGGACTGCAGTGGCTTCCTCTGTGGTATCCTCCTATGAAATCCATTCTTGTTTAGTGTTTTGCGTATCGTAGATTAGCTAACAGTGATGTTAGCGTATGCCAGAGACTTTTGTAAGTCTTTAGCTGACACTCTAGGATTCTTCTTCACCTCATTGAGCAGTCTGCGCTGTGCTCTTGCAGTCATCTTTACAGGACGGCCACTCCTAGGGAGAGTAGCAGCAGTGCTGAACTTTCTCCATTTATAGACAATTTGTCTTACCGTGGACTGATGAACAGAAAAGCTTTTGGAGATACTTTTATAACCCTTTCCAGCTTTATGCAAGTCAACAATTCTTAATCGTAGGTCTTCTGATAGCTCTTTTGTGTGAGGCATCATTCATTTCGGGCAATTCTTCTTGTGAAAAGCAAACCCAGAACTGGTGTGTGTTTTTTTATAGGGCAGGGCAGCTGTAACAAACACCTCCAATCTCATCTCATTGATTGGACTCCAGTTGGCTGACACCTCACTCCAATTTGCTCTTGGAGATGTCATTAGTCTAGGGGTTCACATACTTTTTCCACCTGCACTGTGAATGTACATGGTGTGTTCAATAAAAACATGGTAACATTTAACTCTTTGTGTGTTATTAGTTCAAGCAGACTGTGATTGTCTATTGTTGTGACTTAGATGAAGATCAGATCACCTTGCCCATTAAAGTGTAATATTGAATCATATGTACCTAAAAATGGTACCGATAAAAACGTGAATCGGTAAAATATTTTTTCAAAATATGGCGACACAAACATTTTTTTAATTTAATCTTTTTTCTAAAAAGCTTTATTATGTAAAACTGAAACAAACAAAAAAAGTAGACCTATTTGATACCATTTCGTCCGTAACAACCTGCTCTATAAAAATATCACATTATCTAACCAGTCAGATGAACATAGTAAAAAACGAAAAATAAAAACTTCCAGAACAGCCATTTTTTGGTTACCTTGCCTCACAAAAAGCATAATATGGAGCGATCAAAAATCATATGTACCCCAAAATAGTATCAATAAAACTGTCACCTTATCCTGTAATTTTCAAAATGGGATCACTTTTTGGGAGTTTCTATTGTAGGGTGCATCAGGGGGCTTTGAATCGGACATGGCTTTAAAAAACCAGTCCAGCAAAATCTGCCCTCAAAAACCATACGGCGCTCCTTTTCTTCTGCGCCCTGCCGTGAGCCCATACAGCAGTTCACGACCACATGTGGAGTGTTTATGTAAACTGCAGATTAGATATTGAGTTTTGTTTGGCTGTTAACCCTTGATGTGTTTCAAAAAATAATAATTGGATTAAAATAGAAAATCTGCCAAAAAAAGTGAAATTTAGAAATGTAATAGCCATTTTCCTTTAATTCTTGTGGAATACCTAAAGGGTTAACAAAGTTTGTAAAATCAGTTTTGAATAACTTGAGCAGTGTGGTTTCTAAAATGGGGTCATTTATGGGGAGTTTCTTCTATTACTATGGAAGCCCCAAAAAATGACTTAATTACTGAACTGGTTCTTAAAAAGTGGGTTTTGGAAATTCTTAAAAATTTTAAGAATTGCTTCTAAAATTCTAAGCAGTCTAACGTCTTAAAAAATAAAATGACATTTTCAAAATGATGCCAACATAAAGACATATGGGGAACGTTAAGTAATACATATTTTATGAGGTATGACTTTCTGTTTTAAAAGCAGAGAAATTGAAATTTTGAAAATTGTAAATTTTTCCAAATTTTTGGGAAATTTTCTTTTTTTTATAAATACAGTACAATGTGTCACAAGAAAACAGTTGCAGAATGGCTTGGATAAGGAAAAGTGTTCCAGAGTTATTACCACATAAAGTGACATGTCAGATTTGCAAAAAATGGCCTAGGCAGAAGGATGAAAACTTGCCCGGAGTAGAAGGGGTTACTATACTTTCTACCTCAACTGTATACACTGGGTCTGAATCCTGTATATACTATTTATCTGGACACTGTATATACTATACCATTTACCTAGACTGTATACACTGTGTAAACGTCCAAGGAGGGAACTCACTGTTGCCTTTCCGATAATATGGGTTCATGCGCACGGCCTTTGCCATTTTTGTAGTCTGCAAATCGCGAATCTGCAAAACACTGATCCCAGCTGAGAGCCTGCCGCTATTTTTTTTCCTCCTTCAGAAATGTCCTATACGGACAAGAATAGGACATGTTCCATATTGTTTGCAGGCCCGCAGAACAGACATGCTGGTGCGGACAGCTCCCGGTGTGCTGTCCTCATCTGTTGCGGCCCAGTCAAAGTGAAAGGGTCCGCGTCCGACCTGCAAAAAATGCCAAATACAACCATTGTGGTGTGCATGAACCCCAACACTAAGAAGACCAATGTATCTGCCCTTTCTAATAACTTTAGGGAAGTCTGTAATGAGGACGTTTCTTCCTTTTCTTTCCAGGGAATAGAAAAAGTTAAAAAAACACCACATGATAAGTAAAAAGCTAATCACATAAAACTTTATAGATTTTTTTTATTGCACTCTATGGTACAAGAAGGGTTAAATCAATGATTAGATCTCATATGCTGTTAGTAATATGTAAAAAAAATATTCAATCAATAAGTGATAGTGTACTCTTAATCATGGGTTATTATTTTCGCTCTTCTGCAGTTAATCTGGTTCTTTGCTTTTTATACTTTTCTAACATATATCGAACAAAATGTTTACTTAGGCCTCTTTCACACGGGTGTTGCGGGAAAAGGTGCGGGTGCGTTGCGGGAACATGCGCGATTTTTCAGCGCGAGTGGAAAACATTGTAATGTGTTTTGCACGCGCGTGAGAAAAAGCGGCATGTTTGGTACCCAAACCCGAACTTCTTCACAGAATCGGTGTTCTGTAGATTGTATTATTTTCCCTTATAACATAGTTATAAGGGAAAATAATAGCATTCTAAATACAGAACGCATAGTACTATAGGGCTGGAGGGGTTAAAAATAAATAAATAAATAATCTAACTCACCTTAATCCACTTGCTCGCGCAGCCCGGCATCTCTTCTGTCTTCTTTGCTGTGTACAGGAAAAGGACCTGTGGTGACGTCACTCCGGTCATCACATGGTCCATCACATGATCTTTTACCATGGTGATGGATCATGTGATGGACCATGTGATGACCAGAGTGACGTCACCACAGGTCCTTTTCCTGTACACAGCACAGAAGAGAAGCCGGGCTTCGCGAGCAAGTGGATTAAAGGGGTTATCCGAGTTAATAAAAAAAAATAAAAAAAACTCTTAAAACCCATCTGGATATACATATAATTTGGTTAAGCTAGATTTCATCAAGTTAAAACCCATATTTGCACCTTTTCATGGTTCTGTCATTGCTTTGTTTACATGCTGAAGTCCATGCTGAGGGGGCGTATAACAACAAAGCCTGAGCTCTGCCTCATGAATATTTGTGGGCGTGAACAATCTGACCTTGCCCTCACCCTGCTCTGCACATCCTAACTTTGCATAAACCAGTCACATGATCATCTCCTAGCTCACACAGACAGAAGATCATCCTGTCACATTGCAGAAACACAGGCTCTATGTATCTAAGCTCTATGACAGCTCTGTGTATCTAAGCTATATGGCAGCTCTGTGTATCTAAGCTCTATGGCAGCTCTGTGTATCTAAGCTCTATGGCAGCTCTGTGTATCTAAGCTCTATGGCAGCTCTGTGTATCTAAGCTCTATGGCAGCTCTGTGTATCTAAGCTCTACGGCAGCTCTGTGTATCTAAGCTCTATGGCAGCTATGTGTATCTAAGCTCTATGTATCTAATCTATATGGCAGCTCTATGTATCTAAGCTATATGGCAGCTCTGTGTATCTAAGCTCTATGGCAGCTCTGTGTATCTAAGCTCTATGGCAGCTCTGTGTATCTAAGCTCTATAGCAGCTCTGTGTATCTAAGCTCTATAGCAGCTCTGTGTATCTAAGCTCTATAGCAGCTGTGTATCTAAGCTCTATGGCATCTGTGTATCTAGGCTCTGAGGTAGCTCAGTGTATCTAAGCTCTGAGGCAGCTCTGTGTATCTAAGCTGTATGTATCTAATATAGCTTAGGGTACTTTCACACTTGCGGCAGGACGGATCCGACAGGCTGTTCACTATGTCGGATCCGTCCTGCAGCTATTTCGCCGTACCCGCGGACCGCCGCTCCGTCCCCATTGACTATAATGGGAACGGGGGCGGTGCTCCGGCGCAGCACGGCGGTGCACGGAGAAAGGCCGCCGGACTAAAATTACTGCATGTCAGGCTTTTTAGTCCGGCGGCCTTTCTCCGTGCACCGCCGTGCTGCGCCGGAGCTCCGCCCCGTCCCCATTATAGACAGCCTGTCGGATCCGTCCTGCCGCAAGTGTGAAACTAGCCTTAGATAGATATAGGTGTCAAATATGCAGTCACCCCACCCCTCCATACCCACAATGCAGTGTCCCCCACCCCTCCATACACACAATGCAGTGTCCCCTACCCCACCCCATACACACAATGCAGTCACCCCCACCCCTCCATACACACAATGCAGTGTCCCGCACCCCTCCATACACACAATGCAGTGTCCCCCACCCCTTCATACACACAATGCAGTGTCCCCCACCCCTCCATACACACAATGCAGTGTCCCCTACCCCACCCCATACACACAATGCAGTCACCCTCACCCCTCCATACACACAATGCAGTGTCCCGCACCCCTCCATACACACAATGCAGTGTCCCCCACCCCTTCATACACACAATGCAGTGTCCCCCACCCCTCCATACACACAATGCAGTGTCCCCTACCCCACCCCATACACACAATGCAGTGTCCCCCACCTCTCCATACACACAATGCAGTGTCCCCCACCCCTCCATACACACAATGCAGTGTCCCCCACCCCTTCATACACACAATGCAGTGTCCCCCACCCCTTCATACACACAATGCAGTGTCCCCCACCCCTCCATACACACAATGCAGTGTCCCCTACCCCACCCCATACACACAATGCAGTGTCCCCCACCTCTCCATACACACAATGCAGTGTCCCCCACCCCTCCATACACACAATGCAGTGTCCCCCACCCCTCCATACACACAATGCAGTGTCCCCTACCCCACCCCATACACACAATGCAGTCACCCCCACCCCTCCATACACACAATGCAGTGTCCCCCACCCCTCCATACACACAATGCAGTGTCCCCCACCCCTCCATACACACAATGCAGTGTCCCCCACCCCTCCATACACACAATGCAGTGTCCCCTACCCCACCCCATACACACAATGCAGTGTCCCCCACCCCTCCATACACACAATGCAGTGTCCCCTACCCCACCCCATACACACAATGCAGTCACCCCCACCCCTCCATACACACAATGCAGTGTCCCCCACCCCTCCATACACACAATGCAGTGTCCCCCACCCCTTCATACACACAATGCAGTGTCCCCCACCCCTCCATACACACAATGCAGTGTCCCCTACCCCACCCCATACACACAATGCAGTGTCCCCCACCTCTCCATACACACAATGCAGTGTCCCCCACCCCTCCATACACACAATGCAGTGTCCCCCACCCCTCCATACACACAATGCAGTGTCCCCCACCCCTCCATACACACAATGCAGTGTCCCCCACCCCTCCATACACACAATGCAGTGTCCCCCACCCCTCCATACACAATGCAGTGTCCCCCACCCCTCCATACACACAATGCAGTGTCCCCCCCCCCCCATACACACAATGCAGTGTCCCCCACCCCTCCATACACACAATGCAGTGTCCCCCACCCCTCCATACACACAATGCAGTGTCCCCCACCCCTCCATACACACAATGCAGTGTCCCCCACCCCTCCATACACACAATGCAGTGTCCCCCACCCCTCCATACACACAATGCAGTGTCCCCCACCCCTCCATACACACAATATACACAATGCAGTCACCCCCACCCCTCCATACACACAATATACACAATGCAGTCAGCCCCACCTTCCTCTCCCTGGGAAACCTAAGCGCCCAGGCAGAAGCACATGTCTTTACTCTCCAGTGTAAACAGCAGGGAGGGCGGGTCTTTCATCTGATTGGCTGTCCTGACTTGCCTTCTCCCTTTTATTGGCTGAGCTGCTTGTCCTTCATTCCTGCTCCTGGATCACAGCAATACAGCGACTGGCAGCACCTGGGTAACCCTTTCCTAATCAGAGCTCTCCTGTACACTCTTTCAGTGCAACACAGGAGCTTCTGTTTTGCACAGTAATGACAGCCCTGCTGCTCTATTGATATTGTCATAGTGGTTCTTTAGGTAAGCAGAGATTGATTAATTAGCTCGGCCGAGAAATACACAGACACATGCAGATAGATATGTCTGAGGAGATCTACTTAGACCACCCCCAGCAGTTTATTTTATAGATATCTCATTATAGGAGTATCAAAATAATGAAGATGTTTACAGTACTTATGATTGGTCAGTACAAGTTATATAATTACACGTGATACATATTGGCAATAAGAGCCTTTCATAACAGAGTAATACATCATTGTGACAAGGTCCAAAAAGGAATAAAAGGTCATATTTCCACATTTAGTGTGGACGCATCCTAATGTTGGCTCATCAATATCCACAGTTCTTAGAATTTTAAGTACAATGTCATAAGGCCTACTTGATAATTGTCCAACAAACAACTTGCACAATGACCTTAGCCTGAGTAAATCTTTCAAGTGGAATATATGATAAAGGTTATACTGTTCTTTTTTTTAAATAAATATATATTTTTATTTTCCAAATCATAATATTAATACATAAAACAATATCAATCACAATGGTGTGCCCAGCATGGCAATCATAGACATCCTTACAAGAAAAATTCTACACAACATCCTAAGGACACCCTCAAGATAATATATAATAATAACTATATCAACCCCCCCCCCCCCCCATTGGCTGCCGTCCACTCCATTCATTGTTATATAGAATAGTATCAGTATGAATTATAGCTATGCAGCTCTGCGTGCAACTCTCCGTTTCCTTTCAATGTCCTCGTATACCCTAATTTTTTGGAGGTATGAACTCCACTCCCTTGTTGAGGGCGGGGAGACAGAGCCCCAATACTTTATCAATATAGCCTTAGCGACCATCAATCCCCGCATCCAAATCCGTCTGACCTGGGGCGGGACTTCCACTTCTGACCCATAATCTCCAAAGATCACTATCAAAATTCCCGGGTTGTAGTTCATTGAGCTCTCCTTTTGTAGGATAGTGAAGACCTCATCCCAATAACTTCTTATTTTGCTGCAGCTCCAAAGCAAATGGACATAGTTTGCGTTAACATATCCACATTTGGGGCAGCAGCAATCCCGATCTTTATTTTGGGGAAATTTTCCTTGGGTTTTAGGCGTATAATACAGTCTATGTAGTATCTTAAATTTAATTAGCCTATGCGCACTGGAAACTGTCGCCTTTCTCACATTCCTATAAATAGTAGACCACTGTAGTGGGGGGCAATTCAACTCTTGCTCCCACTTATCTGTGCTTTTGAAAGGCGTTACAGTTGCCAGTGCCATTCGGAATTTCGCATAAAGTCTAGATAACTTCACCTTTTCATACTTCTGGGCGTCACAAAAATCAAAAAATATATTCTCTCGTAGAAAAATAAGAACCCTATTCCTAGAGGTTTCAAATATATGTTTCAAACGTGCATACATAAATAAATCTAATGGTGAACTATCAGTAAAACCAAATTCCAAAAGTGATTTAAAGCGACCCATATAAAAAAGGTCAGACACCCTATTGATACCGTTACGTGACCAATAACCAAAATCTGTAATTTTGAAGAACTCCTCCAGCCCCCTGTTCTCCCACAGAGGGGTGAAAACAAACGGACCGGAAGATTTAAGGATCTTCTTCAGTCTGTTCCAAACCCTCTGCAGTGAGCACGGGATCGACAAGGACCTCCTCATCCCCATAAACCCAGTCTCCAAACATGCAAAAATATTATCAACTGGTTTATCAAAAACTTTTGTCAAATATCGTGAAAGTAAACTCTCTTTTGAATAACAGCAGCGCTAAATCTGTGCACATAAATAATAACCTTGAAAAAAAGGTAGTGACAGCCCACCATCTACCTCCGACAACCATAGATACCTCTGCTTTATACGCACCCTCTTCCTTCCCCAAATTAGATCATTGATCATAGTCTCCAACCTATGAAAAAAAATATCATCGATCCAGATTGGGGAGGCACACAACGGAAACAAAACTATCGGTAAGATAATCATTTTAATCAAAGCTATTCGGTCCGTTTGTGCCAATATCAATTTCCGCCAAGCGCTGATTTTGTCCCTAACTTTATTCAAAACCGGGGCCAGATTAAGATCATAAAACCTATTTATAGGGACCCCAATCTTAACCCCCAGATAATCTAAAGTATCATTAGGGGCCAAAACACGAACTCGCCTCCCCTCATCTACGGCTTTGCGGTTCAGCGGGAGGAGCGATGACTTTGACCAATTAATTCTATAACCTGATAGTTTGCCATATTCTTCTATTACCTCTATGACATACGGGAGAATTTTCCATCCCTGATCCAGGAACAGAATCACGTCATCGGCATATAAGCTTATTTTATCGCTCACTCCCGCAACTCCAAAACCATCTATACGACTATCTAAGCGAATCCCGGAAGCCAATGGTTCAATAAAAAGAGCGAAGAGGAGAGGAGACAGGGGACAACCCTGTCTCATCCCTCTCCGCATCATAACGGGGGAAGAGCTAATACCGTTAACACTAATAGATGCAACTGGCTGTGCATATAGCATTTGAGTCATTTCCAGGAACGAATTCCCAAGGCCAAAATGGGACATTGTAGCCCACAAAAAGGACCACTCCATCCTGTCAAACGCTTTTGCGGCATCTAAAGACAGAATGGAGTGGTCTACACTGCCCCCAACAGACAAATTCAAATAAACCCTATATAGACTCATCTGTATTTGCCGTCCCGGGATAAAGCCCGTCTGATTGGGATGTACCAAACTCGCTATAACCCTCTTTAGACGATTGGCCAAAATTTTTGCGAAAATCTTGTAGTCCGTATTTAAAAGTGATATGGGTCTATATGACCCCATATCACACGGATCCTTCTCCTTTTTTAAGACCAAGATAATCACTGCCTCTCTAAATGATGGAGGTAAAGAGCAGCATGACCGGGATTCATTCAGGACTAAAAGCAGGATCGGCAAAAGTACTTTAGCATGATACCTATATACAGTCATGTGAAAAAATTCGGACACCCTTTGAAAGCATGTGGTTTTTTGTAACATTTTTAATAAAAGGTTATTTCATCTCCGTTTCAACAATACAGAGAGATTAAAGTAATCCAACTAAACAAAGAAAACTGAAGAAAAGTCTTTTCAAGATCTTCTGTAAATGTCATTCTACAAAAATGCCTATTCTAACTGAGGAAAAAGATAGGACACCCTCACATGTATTCCCTCTTAAATTGGCTCAGATCTCACACAGGTATATCACACCAGGTGCACATAATTAGTAGATCGTTACTCTGCATGTTGAATGAGGCTTGCCCTATTTAAACCTCAGACATTTAGTTTGGTGTGCTCCTGACTGTTGAAGTGAGAGTGAGCACCATGGTGAGAGCAAAAGAGCTGTCAGAGGACTTCAGAAAAAAGATTGTAGCAGCCTATGAGTCTGGGAAGGGATTTAAAAAGATCTCAAAAGATTTTGAAATCAGCCATTCCACTGTCCGGAAGATAGTCTACAAGTGGAGGGCTTTCAAAACAACTGCCAACATGCCCAGGACTGGTCGCCCCAGCAAGTTCACCCCAAGAGCAGACCGCAAGATGCTAAAAGAGGTCTCCAAAAACCCTAAAGTGTCATCTCGAGAACTACAGCAGGCTCTGGCTACTGTTGATGTAGAAGTACATGCCTCTACAATCAGAAAGAGACTGTACAAGTTTAACTTGCATGGGAGGTGTGCAAGGAGGAAACCTTTGCTTTCCAAGAGAAACATCGAGGCCAGACTGACATTTGCCAGAGATAAAGTTGACAAAGACCAGGACTTCTGGAATAATGTTCTTTGGACAGATGAGTCCAAAATTGAATTATTTGGACACAACAGCAGAGGACATGTTTGGCGTAAACCAAACACAGCATTCCAAGAAAAGAACCTCATACCAACTGTGAAGCATGGAGGTGGAAGTGTCATGGTTTGGGGCTGCTTTGCTGCAGCAGGACCTGGTCAGCTCACCATCATAGAATCCACGATGAATTCTACTGTGTATCAGAAGGTGCTTGAAGAACATGTGAGACCATCAGTTAGAAAATTAAAGCTGAAGCGGAACTGGACCATGCAACATGACAATGACCCAAAACATACTAGTAAATCAACCAAAGATTGGCTGAAAAAGAAGAAATGGAGAGTCCTGGAATGGCCAAGTCAAAGTCCAGATTTGAATCCCATTGAGATGCTGTGGGGTGACTTGAAAAGGGCTGTACGTGCAAGAAACCCCTCAAACATCTCACAGCTGAAAAAGTTCTGCATTGAGGAGTGGGGTAAAATTTCCTCAGACCGATGTCGAAGACTGGTAGATGGCTACAAGAACCGTCTCACTGCAGTTATTTCAGCCAAAGGAGGTAACACTCGCTATTAGGGGCAAGGGTGTCCTATCTTTTTCCTCAGTTAGAATAGGCATTTTTGTAGAATGACATTTACAGAAGATCTTGAAAAGACTTTTCTTCAGTTTTCTTTGTTTAGTCGGATTACTTTAATCTCTCTGTATTGTTGAAACGGAGATGAAATAACCATTTATTAAAAATGTTACAAAAAACCACATGCTTTCAAAGGGTGTCCTAATTTTTTCACATGACTGTAGATCAAACGGCAATCCATCTGAGCCGGGGGCTGATTCATATTTTAGAGAGGAAAGGGTCGCCTGGAGTTCCTCTAAAAGAATGGGGGAGTCCAAGAGCTCTCTATCTTGAGAACATAACTGGGGGAGCTCTAATCTTTGAAGATATTGATCCATATCAGTACGGCTAGACATAGACTCAGATTTATAAAGGGCGGAATAATATCTCGCAAACTCCTCCCTTATCTCCACTGCAGAACTCACCCCAGCACCCTGTAAGCTCCTGATTTCTCTTATACTGGAAGACTCTCTCTGGTTGGCCACCAGACGAGCCAAAAACCTGCCCGTTTTACCAGATTCGCAGAAACGATTCTGGCCTTGAAATAGGAGCTTATGATGTGCTTTTTTATATAGGAGCGTCTTAAGCTGTAAGTTGGCCTCTTTTAACTGATTAATGGATTGCTCCGTATAGGAGTCAATTAATGCGGCGCGCAAACTCCTTATTAAGTCTGTCAATTGTTGTTCCTTGCGCCGTACTTCCGCTCTAAACCTGTTAATTTTACTAAAGTATAAGCCCCTTATATGGGCTTTCAAAGCGTCCCACACGTAGTGAATATGTGCCGATCCTACATTAAAGTCCCAAAATTCCTGAATATCTTGGTCTATTCGAGATTGCTCCCCTATCACATCAAACCAGTGCGGGTTCAGTTTAAAAATTCTACCTGTATTAGGGGCCTCCGCAAATATAACAAGAACTGGGGAGTGATCCGAGATTCCATGAGGTTCATACCTCATTCTCAGGACGCGACCGCACAGATCCCGACTTGCAAATGCCAGATCTATACGGGACATAGACCCGAATGACTGGCTAAAACATGAGAAGATTTTTTTATTGCCATAGAGGTGGCGCCAGATATCAACCAGCGCCAGCTCCTGGCATACAGCAGACAAGGGGGATCCCGCGCGCCCGCGCCCGGAGAACGACGAGAACCGATCCAGCTCAGGATCCGGTACTGCATTAAAGTCACCTGCCACTAATAGCGCACATTGATTTTTTGTGGATATATATTGGACTAACTGTGAAAACACCGTTGCATTAAATGGTGGGGGAATATAGATAAAAGCCAGTATGACCTCCTGCCCTTTCCAATACCCGTGGAGGAATACAAATCTCCCTTCTTTATCAATCAGGCTATCTAGCGGCTGATACTCCATCCCATGATGAATATATACGCTAACCCCTCTTGCATAAGAAGAGTAGCAAGCGTGGTACTCAAGAGAGGCCCATTTCCTTTTCAGTATGTAAATCCTGTCTAATGTAGCATGGGTCTCTAATAGTACCACAATCGCCGGCAGATGGCGGACCACGAGATCAAATACCACCGTCCTCTTCACCCTGTCTCCCAGCCCTCTCACATTCCAAAATAGAATGTTACACGGCATATCCTATGGATAAACGGAGTTTCTAACCCCCCTTTCTTAACGGAGAGGCACGCATATCTGCACAGCGACCGACGGCAGCCAATCCCTCCCTTAAACCCACCCCCAAAACAAACCCCTCTATGGTTGACAGGGCATTTCACAATACCCATCAACCTCTCTCCTACCACCAAACCTCCCCCCTGCCACCTCCCCTCATTAACCTCCCTCCTCACCCACCTTCCGTACTTTTCATAGGCCCTTTAGGTCCAACCATTGCACCGCTTCCGACTGTGTGGAGAAAAACCGCACAGAATCATTGTATACCACTCTCAATTTAGCGGGATATAACATTGAATAGTTAATCTTAGCTGCAATCAATCTTTTTTTCACATCAAAAAAAGATCTTCTTTTATTTTGGGTCTCTCGCGAGAAATCGGGAAAAATTGATATCAGATTACCGTTAAATTTTATATTTTCTACTTCTCTTTTGCGTCTAAGGACCCAATCCCGATCCTTTGTGCAAACAAATTTTGCCAGGATTGCCCTGGGAGGGGCCCCTGGAGGAGGTTTTTTGAAGGGGATTCTATGGGCTCTTTCCACACAGAAGGTAGACACATCATAGTCCGGTCCCAGACTTTCTACCAACCACTTCTGAATGAAATTTGACGGGTTATCCTGTTCTGCCCCTTCTGGAAACCCTACTAACCGCAGGTTATATCTACGAGACCTATCCTCCAGCTCTACCACTTTTCTTCTTAACCAAGAGCGGTCTTCATCTACCTCTTCTAGTCTGTTCTTTATTACACCGTTCTCTACGGTGACAGAGTTGACTGCAGACTCCAATTCCTTCACCTTTAGTCTCAACTTCGACATTTCGTCTCTTATTATGGTAACATCACCTTGAACTACTGCAAGGGAAGAAGTCAACTCTGCCACCGAAGTATTAGTAGCGTTTACTACTCCCAGTATATCCTGGAGTTTTTTTATTAATACTATCAAAACCTTCGATATGGGAGGAACTGCCCTTTGGTAAACCCCGTTCTAACTGATCCGTATTCTCTAATCCTGGCTCAATCTGAGAAGCAGATCTATGTACACCTCCTCTGGTTTTAGGTGGTGGTGACTTCAGAAATTTATCTAATCGGGCCTGTGGACTCCCCCCTGATCCTCCTTTTGGGGAGGTCACTCCTCCCGATTTGCGAAATTTTGCCGGCATTTTTATCTAAGTAAATAAGCTGCAGTTATACAGACACTTCAACGCCCCAACTATGGACCCAACTCAACCCCACAAAAAGACGGTTATTGATAGTATCAAATACTCATAGGCAGGAGAAAGTAAATTACAGGAAAATATAGCCCCGAAAAAGAGTGGATACTAGGTAGATGCACACCCCTACCCTCAAAATAGTTACAGACTAAAAAGATAGTTACATCCCTAAATATAAAATTATAAACGGTTACAGGTAATTATATAACAGTCATCACCTAGGGCAGGGAAAAGTACATAGCCACTAACAAACAAAATATAGTTGATAATCATTCTATAAGAATCATATACATGAAAGTGTGGCGGGACCACTAAATAACTATAACTTTTCAGTCACCCCGCTATAATAACAGAAGCGCCCAAGTAAGTTTCCCCCTGACGACTGCAATTTTCACAGGGGCAATCCATCTAGACGGACCATCCAAATAAATAGATAAAGGGAGACCTAACATCTATCCATGGAAAAGGGTCCTCCTGGGCCTTGTCGCTTCATCTGTAGAGAAGAGGGGGGGGGATACCGTTCCTTAAGTTCACAGGACCCAGCTCCAACGACCACAGCGAGGCATACAGCTGGCAGGAATCCAACAGGAATCCAACAAGGGCCACAGAAGGGCCACAGAAATTCCGAGAAGTATAATGCACCCCGACCTCACACCGCCCCCCGCAAACAACACCAAACCACTGCCGTCTCCAAAAGAATGTTAGTGTGTTAATAGATGGGAGATATCGCCGAATTCACCCGCCAGACACCAAACCCAGGCTCTCCACTCCACCCACGGACACCGCAGCTCAGAAACCCAGCAAGCTCACCAGCTCCAGCGCCCCCAATACCTCACAGGCAGCAGACCACATGCAGGCAAAACACAGGGACACCACCGATCAGAGGCAACGAACAACGTTAGGCGGGTCACAGCCGGCAGCGAACAAGGGGCAGAGCAAATACCATAGAGCGGGCCGCAGGCAGGCAGCGGATCAAGGCAGGCACCATAGGTCAGCAGCAGGCGGCAGGCGGGAGGACGAAGCGGCAGGCAACAGATCGCATCCAGCAGCAGAAGACCGCCCAGGACAGGCAACAGACGGCAAGCCACGCCAAAGCAGATCGCAGCAGGCGGCAGGTCGAAGCGGCCGGCGGCAAGTCCCATCAGGCAAGTCAAGTCAGGAGGTTACTCTAGGCAGATCACGGTCCCATCGGTCCCATCTGGGCTCGATTAGCCAGGGCCAGTCCGGTCTAGGATTGGCGTTCCTGCGGTGACACACATCCAGGAGCGAGGTGGGGAGAGAGAGGAGAGGGCAGCCAGAGGAGGAGCGCGGCACACCTACGTCATGCCGCTACACCTGCTCTTGTGGACTCTAACAGACATTTTGTTATACTGTTCTTACAGTGTATATAGCAGTTTATAGTGAGATGTATTAATGTCTATATAATTCTGGATATACCTTAAAACACCTCAATGTGATTACTCTCACAATATGCTAATGAGATCGCGGCAGCCAGATACAGGGAGAGAGGGGGCGGGCACCAAAGGCTCTGACGTCTCGTTTACAGAGCTGGGCCACTCCCTCAAGCAGGGGGAAGCTTGTAAACGAGACGTCAGTGCCTGAGAAGGGTTGATGACGTCGGGGGTCACATGACCCAAATCAGCAGTGTGGAAACAGCGCAAAATCAATAAAGTGAGTACATTAGAAATGTATCTTTAATGATGTATAAAGCAGCCCTAACACATATTTTTTTAAGTCGGATAACCCCTTTAAGGGGAGTTAAAAAAAAATTAACCCCTCCAGCGCTATTGTACTATGCATTCTGTATTCAGAATGCTATTATTTTCCCTTATAACCATGTTATAAGGGAAAATAATAATGATCGGGTCTCCATCCCGATCGTCTCCTAGCAACCGTGCGTGAAAATCGCACCGCATCCGCACTTGCTTGCGGATGCTTGCGATTTTCACGCAGACCCATTCATTTCTATGGGGCCTGCGTTGCGTGAAAAATGCACAAAATAGAGCATGCTGCGATTTTCACGCAACGCAGAAGTGATGTGTGAAAATTACCGCTCATGTGAACGGCCCCATAGAAATGAATGGGTCCTGATTCAGTTCACCTCATGCCTTGAACCCATTCAGAAAACAATAAAGGGCCATACCGCAATAAAACAACGGTTTAGATACACATACAGTGTCTCTGGAGTGAACCCTTATTGTAAACATGAATACAGATTCCGTGATATGTACTGCATTCAACAGATGTGACCAGGAAATTAGCTGGTACCGAAGAAAATCCCTGCCATCGTTGCACAATTTGCTCAATCTTATTATGTATTTCTCTTTGTTCGAACCATTGTTGATTTTCCCCTTCGTTAAAACTGTCATGAAGATCCCAAGTTTTCTCATGAAGCCAGGACTCTAAATGTGAGAGATACGGGTCTTCAGAAGCCAAGGAGGAGAAGTTAACGCAAACTGTGTTTTGAAAGTTTGGATCAAGAAGTTCTTTTATCAGCTCTCTTTCCCCTGACACCACTCTGATATCCTTCAGTTGCTTTAATAATGAATGGACAGTCTCCATCTCCAGCCATCTTCTGATGAGAAATGTCCTGATGTTCTTGTCCCTAAATGGAGATTTATCTTTCTTGGTGAGAATGTTCTCCAGATTAGACTCTTCCATATTTCCACAACGTATAGCTGGCAGTACTTGGGACAACTCTTTCTGGACTGTAGCCCTAAAATATTCAAAAAATTTCTTGAACTGGCTGATCTTGTTGAGAGCTGGGAAAATTATGGCCGCCGGATGTCTCATCAGATCGTTACACTCTATGACGACTTCTGACATCTGCTGCAGGATGTTCTCTGCTGTGAAAACCAGATGATCACTAATCTGTCTTACCAAGCTGGCAGCTCTGTCGTCCAAGTTTTTCAAGGGGTACAGCCAGACTTTTATAGGCACGGCCTTCTCCCCATCCTCTCCTAATAGTTTTGGGAGGCTGGCATAGGTTGTCACTGCTTCCTCGTAATTCACTGGGTTTTTCTCCAGAGCAAAGTCCCCATGAAACTTACAGTTGAACTGACGGACTTCTTCATTCCCTGCTTCATTCATATTCACCTCTCCTGTGAGATTTCCTATCTTCATGACCATTCCTGTAATTTTTCCTTTAACTTCTTTAGTAGTTTCAGCGTTGGAAATTTTTTTGTCAAATATGAAGAATGCCTGGGCTCCATATAAAATGCCGGTAACCACATGAGTTGCTATCCCTTTGTCTAACACATCTTTGTAGGTAATGTTCTTTTGGCAGAGGTGGTTCATACTGAGTTGATCAAACCTGGTGGTTCTCAAGTACTTCAGAGTGACTCTAGCTTGTTTATTCGATTCCTTTGTATCAGTAAAGTATTTTCCAGATCCCCCGACTTCGACCATGCCACTCCACAGACTGAGCTTTAGTTCTCCAGAGACATTCAGAGCAGACGACTTGCCAGAAACCGTGTCAGATGTCAGCACTTCAAAATCTGTGCAATTTTGAGGCGTTGTGGAAATATTGTTGGCCAGATCCTTTCTGTTCCATAGGGTAATGCCTAAGACCAAAGACAAAAGATCATTATGAATTACTTAGGGTAGAGGCAGATGTGACATAGGACACGATACAGTAGAAAACCAGCGCAGCCTGTGAAAATGAGGAAGTCCACACAACAACCCAAGTAAACACCTCACCGTGTTCGTGTTTTTTTTTTACATCCACATCCGTTCCGTTTGTCCGCAAATTTTGTAGGTTGTGTTTCTGTGTGTCTTCAGTTTTCTTTTGTGGTCCGCCCAAAAAAAACTGAAGGCTGTAATTCTTGAAATGTAATATATACAGGTTTCCCAGCAACCGCGAAAAAAAAAACGGATGCGGATGACATACGGATGGCTTCCATTGGTCATCCGCATTTTTTTTGCGGACCCATTGACTTCAATGGGTCCGCAAAACGTTTATTGCGGACAAGAATAGGACATGCAATACTTTTTTTGCGGATGGGAAACACAGGCACAGCGGACACGGAAAATAAATCGTTGACTACACCGCAATTTTAACGGCTCCATAGAAATGCATGGGTAACCATCCGATCAGCCCAAAAAAAATGGAACGGACGCAGAGAAAAACATGTAGCCTTAAGGCTGCCGCCGACACTCTGGCCCGCCATCATTATAGTCAATGGGGCCGGAGTGGTAGTCCGGGGGCACGCGTGCACTAGCGGCAGCACGGATCCGACAGGCTGTTCACCCGCCGGAACAGCCTGCCGGAGTTCCTTGCCGCTAGTGTGAAAGTAGCCTAAGGTCTCATTTCTATGGGGATTCTGGAGTCCCAATAGGAAGGCTTGGTGATGGCCAAACCCGGCACCGCCGGCCTCATGTTAGGCTTCGTTTTAGAAATAGGTGCGGGTTCCAGAGGTGGGACCCGCAGCTATCAGACTAGCGATATGCCCCATTGTCTGAGATGACACAACCCCTTTGAGACAAGATATCATTTTGCTTATGGAGTTACCTGGAACAAGTTTCTCTTCATAACAATCGTACAACATCCCGAGAGAGAAGGGGCGTCCTAGAGATGGGATTTCTAAAGTCATTTTGATTGATGTCCTTGGTTCTCCTGCAGGGAAATAGAGCATCGCAGCCTGATGTCAGTACATGAAGGGCTTGTTACGTCTGCACCTGGACTTTGTGTTCACCTTTAAATATCATGTATCTATCTACATACAGATATAAAGTAAATGACATTACATTAAACACACCGTTACTCACCTAGTCCTGATCCTTAGTTTTAGCGTGTCCAAAGCTGAATTCACAATTCTGTAGGTGTCAGAAGTGAAATCTCCCAGCATTCCTTTCTGGTTCAGCCTCTTGTCATTTAAAGGGGGAGACAACGAGACAGTGCTATCAGAGCCTACATTATGTACAGGGAGGCAGTACTATCTGTACCTACATCATTTACAGGGAGAACATTGAGGCAGTACTATCTGTACCTACATCATTTATAGGGAAGTAGTACTGTCTGTACCTACAGATGTAGTAGGGTTAACACGCATGCTTTATTAAACGTGTTATCTAAACTAAATGCGTTAAGCAAACACCTTCAATTGCTTTTGTTTCAAGATAATTCAAATTTCTTAAGTCATTGTGTTAAGAGTTTGTGTGCTAACCCTGCTACATCTGTACATGAGACAGGTAGGCAGTACTATCTGTACCTACATCATATACAGGGGGAGGCAGTACTATCTGTACCTACATCATTTACAAGCAGAGACAGGGAGGCAGTACTATCTGTACCTACATCATGTACAGGGGGAGGCAGTACTATCTGTACCTACAAAATTTACAAGGAGACACAGGGAGGCAGTACTATCTGTATCTACATCATATACAGGGGGAGGCAGTACTATCAGGGCCGTCTTTAATATTGATTGGACCCGGGGCAAAAATTTACTTGGGCCCCCTGGATCCCGCCTTCCCACACATTAGCAGGCAATCACGCCCTCTACCACAACACACACACAAAAAATCCACACCCCTGGTAGAGTCCAGTGAATGACTGTAAATACTTCCAGTTCTGAAGACTCCAGCGGCTCAGGATCAGTGCTCTGGGCAGCTGGGCTCAGGCTGGAAGTGGGCACCGCTCTGCAGGAAGGAGACCGGGGCTCGGCTCACCCTAGCATTACAGTGCACCCCACAGTATGCAGTATAGCACCCCACACTATACAGTACCCCACAGTATATAGTAGAGCAGTATAGCAGCCCACAGTATACAGCACCCCACAGTATAGCACCTCACCGTATACAGCACCCCAAACTATACACAATACAGCCTCCCCACACTATACAGTACAGCAGTATAGCACTCCACACTATACAGCACCCCACTATACAGTAGTTTACAGTATATTAACATAACAGCCCCTGTCACCTTTTTCTGATGTAATCTTCACACAAAAAAGCTCCACAGTTAAAGAGGACCTTTCACCAGAATAAAGTATGTAAACTGACTATACAGACGTGTAGAGCGGCGCCCAGGGTTCCCCTGCACTTACTCTTATCCCCGGGTGCCGCTCCGTTCTCGGTTATAGCCTCCGGTATAGTCATAGTTAGGCTCCACCCAGTGGAACCTGCCGCGGTCTCCTTCTCCTATGCTGTAGCGCTGGCCAATCGCAGCGCTCAGCTCATAGCCTGGCTATGAGCTGAGCGCTGCGATTGGCCAGCGCTACAGCATAGGAGAAAGAGACGCCGGCAGGTTCCCCTGGGTGGAGCCTAACTATGACTATACTGGAGGCTATAACCGGAGAACGGAGCGGCACCCGGGGATAAGAGTAAGTGCAGGGGGGTCCCTGGGCGCCGCTCTACACGTCTGTATAGTCAGTTTACATACTTTATTCTGGTGAAAGGTCTTCTTTAACTTCTGCAACACTCCTGGTAGGACCTGTGATGACCTCATAGTCATGTGACCAGTAATATTGCTAGGTTACTGGTCACATGGTGATGATGTCATCTAAGGTCCTAGATCACAGCTCTAACACAGTACGATGCCTGGACTCAGTGCCGGCAGGCATGGCAGCACCCCCTGTGTAGCTGACAGCCTGACACCCGGGGCAGTGGCTAGCAGGGCTCAAGAGGCAGCTGCCTTGGGCCCCCCAGGAGCAACTGGGCCCGGGGCAGCTGCCCCTTGGTAAAGACGGCCCTGAGTACTATCTGTACCTACATCATTTACAAGGAGAGACAGGGAGGCAGTACTATCTGTACCTACATCATTTACAAGCAGAGACAGGGAGGCAGTACTATCTGTACCTACATCATATACAGGGGGAGACAGGGAGGCAGTACTATCTGTACCTACATCATTTACAAGGAGAGACAGGGAGGCAGTACTATCTGTACCTACATTATTTACAAGCAGAGACAGGGAGGCAGTACTATCTGTACCTACATCATTTACAAGGAGAGACAGGGAGGCAGTACTATCTGTACCTACATCATACACAGAGGGAGACAGGGAGGCAGTACTATCTGTACCTACATGATTTACTGGGAGAGAACAGGGAGGTAGTAACAACACTGCCTTAATCATTTATAAAAAGGAAGAACGACAAGTGCCTACATTATTTACTGCTAGAGACAAGAAAACAACACAATACCTACATTACTGGAGGCAGTACTATCAGTGCCTATATAATTCACAAGGACAGACAAAGAGGCAGTACTATCCAGACCTACATTTACAGGGAAACACATATAAATGTCACTGTAATTGTACTGACCTGGAGAGTTAGGAGAACAGGTCAGTTATATCTCATAGAGAACGCCACAAATCCCCCCCCCCCCACCCCCTTGTCACGTGCCGGAGGCCCAAGGCAGACGTCTAGGATGTCAAGCGAACAGGACACAGGCAAAACAGACCATGACAGTAAGCAGGTTAGGCAATAGTGGTAGCACTACCACAGAACCAAGTGCACGGACAGACCAGAGGAAAAACCCTGAGAGCGGAGATACAGCCCCCCCACACTATACAGTTATTCACAGAGCCCCTGGTGGTGGTGATGAACTGGGCCGAGGACTCACTGGTCGCTCCTCTAGGAAAGTCCTCTAGCACTTGGCGGGGACGTGATGACGTAGTCACGCTATGTTGCGCCCTCCTCCTCGCCACACTGATCCATGCTCTATCCTGGATGATCTGAGCGCTCTATCGCATGCAAGTCCTGTTACATCTCCGGACCTCCTCAGCATCTCTCCCGCTTCTTTGCCGTGCCGAGACTGCCTGTTGCTATGTGCCACTTCCTGGAGGATTCCTCTCCCTGGTCCTTCTTTGTTCCCTTCTACCTCTCCGGTTCTTCCGCTTCATCGCTCTCCGACGGCCCTAGTATTCAGATTTGAAGAAGACGCGCTCCGTCTCCCCGTCATGTCCTCCTTTGTTTGTTTGATCGTTTCATTCTTCCCTTCCTTTCTTTGTGTACTACCCCCAACATCCTGGCTGTGTTTTATTAGATTAAACGATTTCCATTACTCGTTGCCTCTATGATTATATTGCTGGAATGGTGATTGCTGCATTTTGTATAAACTTTTTTCCTCTTTTGGATGAATTGTTTTTCTTTTGAGCGCCATCTTCCTTTCTGGTAATTAATATAAATTAGGCAAAGAGAGGAGGGAGAGGAGAAAGTCAGAAAAAGAAAGAGGGGAGGAAAATAAATAAAAGAGAAAAGTAAGAGTGCAGAGGGCAGGTCCCATGCCAGGGGTCGCTTCTACAGGTGGTATGTCAGTTCTTAGAGTTTTTGTCATGACCCCAGTTTCATTTCAGCAACGAGGGACTAAGTCCCCCTATGTAGAATGTGATGGTAGAACCCTCAGGTATAAGCAACCCTCATACCAGAGTGGTATGAGGGTTACCTATAGTGTCCCTATAGGTGCGGCTTTGCACTTGTCACGGTGCTCCTACCTGGGTATCCGGAACCCCAAGTGTGGTCGTCCGCGGCAGTGATAATAGGGTGAATAGTTGAGGAATTTGCAGAATAAATGGAGTCCAGAATTTTATTGAAGTTGAAACAGCTTTACTTGATTACACTTGCATCAGGAAACAATCTTCCAAACCTTATCTTGGTTATCAGCAAGCTTTGGCTTAAGTTTTGGCAGGCAAACACATTCGGCTTTGCTACATCTGTCACTTTCTTTGGCTCTGCTGTGCTATCAGATTAAATAGAAACTTTTCCTTTCTGCTGTATTTAGTTTAATGTAGTCTGACTCTGTCTTTCTCCTGATCTGTATCTTTCTCTTTATCCAGGGAATCTTTCTTCCAAGCTTTGGAGGCATTCAGCTTAGATCTACGGGCCCAGCAGAGCAGACAGTGCTCTGCTGGTTGGAACACAGCCATCCCCTTGCAGGGGGTACTCTATACTGTCTTCTGCAGGCTTGCCCAGCACGGACGAGGACCTGCTCCTTCCCCTTACAGGGGATCCCTTAGACTGACCTTCACTAGCTAAACTCTTCCCTCTCTAGAGAAGGCTAGAATGGATAGAAGGTTCCATTCCAGGCAAACTAGCTCTGCCAATACTGCCGCCATCTGTTGGTGAACCAGGTACATTACACTTAAACAGTTGCAAAATCAGCAATACAGATTCACATTATCCAGGATATGGAAATAAATACACATGATGACACAGAATCACCCTTAGGAGATAGTAGGGGCGGAAAAAAGGTGGTAATGCCACTGTGGGGTGTTACATAAGAAAGGGAAAAAAAAAGAGAAAAAGCAGAAGAAACGAAGAAAAGTTATTATTAAAGGGAAAAGATGGGAAGGGGGAGAAAAAAAGGGCAAGAGGAAGGGAAGAAAAAAAAATGGCCCCTAAGCAAAATAGGCGTTCTGCTGAACATACATCGGTCAAAACAGGCCAGAAACTGACAGCATTGTCTAAAATTGATCAATTTTTGAAGTCCCCAAAGGTTGTCCCTACAAGAGCGGGACATAAAGGGTCGCAAGATGTGGATGTAGTTAAAAAAGGTGGATCCAATATGCAAGAAGTTTCTGACTATTAGCGTTGATCGCAAATATTCTAATTCCAATTTTTATCGCGAATATTGGCACTTTGAGAATTCGCGAATATCTAGAATATAGTGCTATATATATATTTGTATTCGTGAATAGTCAAAAAAAAAATTCATCCGAACCCATGATCCCTCACTGCTTCTTAGGAGTAGAGTTGATCGCAAATTTTTGTATCGCAAATTTTTTTATTTCCGATTTTCGCATTTAAGAAAATAATGACTGGAGATCACGAATTCTCGAATATATGAAGAATATTCGCGAATTTGAATATTGCCCCTGCCTCTCATCACTGCTGACTATTACATTCAGGAGGTGGGGCCGGAGAGAGATGATGTTACTGTTTTGTCCAAAGGCGAATCCTCACCACTGAATAAAATTCTAGGTGCGGTAAAAAAAACTGAAAGTTAATTAAAGTAATCTCTACTCAACTTGGGGTAATTCAGACCGATGTGGCTCTGATAAGAGATGAGGTTTCTAAAATACGGGACAGAGTAACTACTGTAGAAAAATCTGTAGAGGTCCTGGAGAAGGAAGTTAAAATTTTTAAAATGGAAATTCCTATGTTGAGATCTGAGGGTAACGCCCTTAAAGGGTTTCTACCACCACATTTTGACCTAATTAGCTGTCAGACACTAGCGATCTGCTAGTGTCTGCTCTACCTAACCCTGCTATTGTAATCCCTTTCTCTGCAGCGGTTACCCTAAAAAACGAACTTTTATTGCTATGCAAATGAGCCTCTAGGTGCTATGGGGGCGTCTTTTCAGCACCTAGAGGCTCCGTCTACTCACGATTTTTGCCGCCCAGCTCGTCCCTCCAGCCCGCCCCTCTCCTCTAGATTGACAGCCTACTTCTCTCCATCTTGGCCGAATTCTCGCGCCTGCACCGTGTGCTTCTGTATTCGGCACAGGCGCAGTGACACTTCCGTAGGGGTGTAGTTTCTTAGATGGGGTCACTTTTATGGAGTTTCTACTCTAGGGGTGCATCAGGGGTTCTTCAAAAGGGACATGGTGCCAAAAAAAAAAGGCCATCAAAATCTGCCTTCCAGAAACCATACGGCGTTCCTTTCCTTCTGCGCCCTGACGTTAGGTTATACAGCAGTTTACGACCACATATGGGGCATATCTGTAAACTGCAGAATCAGGGTAATAAATATTAAAATAAATAAAATAAAAATATTAAAATAAAAGTTTTGTTTGGCTGTTAACCCTTGCTTTGTTACTGGAAAAAAACGGATTAAAATTGAAAATTTGCCCAAAAAATAGCTGTTTTGGCACCGTTATTTTATTTTTTTGACCGTGTTCCTCTGAGGGGTTAGGTAATGGGGTATTTTTATAGAGCAGATTCTTACGGACGCGGCGATACCTATATTTATTTAGGTTTTACACTATATTATCCTTTTATAAACAAAAAAAATACATTTTAGTATCTCCATAGTCTAAGAGTCTTTTTTTTTATTTTTTTAGCCGATTACCTTAGGTAGGGGCTAATTTTTTGCGGGATGAGAGGACGGTTTTATTGGCACTATTTTGAGGGGCATATGACTTTTTGATCGCTTGCTATTACACTATTTGTCAGGTAAGGTGACAAAAAAATACCTTTTTTTTGCACCGTTTTTTTTTTTGACCGTGTTCATCTGAGGGGTTAGATCATGGGGTATTTTTATATAGCAGATTCTTACGGATGCGGCGATACCTAATATGTCTATGTTTTTTACATTTATTTAGGTTTTACACTATGTTATCCTTTTATAAACAAAAAAAAAACATTTTAGCATCTCCATAGTCTAATAGTCAGTTTTTTTTTGTTTTTAGCCGATTATCTTAGATAGGGGCTCATTTTTTGCGGGATAAGAGGACGGTTTTATTGGCACTATTTTGGGGAGCATATGACTTTTTGATCGCTTGCTATTACACTATTTGTGAGGTAAGGTGACAAAAAAATACTTTTTTTTGCACCGTTTTTATTTAATTTTTTTGACCATGTTCATCTGAGGGGTTAGGTCATGGTGTATTTTTATGGAGAAGATTCTTACGGACGTGGCGATACCTAATATGTCAACTTTTTTTGTTTATTTTAGTTTTACAAAATAATATTTTTTTAAATGTTTTGTTTTTGTCTAAGAACCATATTTTTTTTTTTCTGTTTGTCAGTGGCTAAATGGAATTAAAATTGGGGAAGGGGATTAGAAATGTAGTACTCCATGGAAGTGTGGTACTCCCTGAAGCAACCAATAATGCAGAGGCCCGGATGATCGGGGCACGTGTCACACTGAGTAGTGGTGTCCCGTATCCCCCTCCTGTGACACACTCTGCACTTTTTTGGGATCCGTCCCTTCTTTCCAGTATGGGGGACCACACCTGGAAAGTGTTGGCCAGGGACGATCCGGGCGCCTCCAGTTCCCGAGGTACTCCGGCCTGCTCTTTCCCGGTCAGAAAAGATCAGGGCCTTGAGGACTGCCTCATAGAACTGAAGGAATGTCCCTGTGCTGCCAGCGCTCCGGGACAGGGGTGATGCCGTTACCGTGAATTGTAGACAGTACAAGGACATCCCTCTTGTCCTTATATCTGACCAGCAACAGGTTTCCACTGGTAAGGGCACGGGTCTCACCCCTGGGAATAGGTACCTGGAGGGGGTGGGTAGGGAGGCCGCGTTGATTTTTCCGCACGGTCCCACAAGCGGACGTGGATCTGGAACAAGGGGATACTAGTATAAAAGTTATCCACGTACAGGGGTGACACTTATGGGGGGATCTGTGGGTGACACTTATGGGGGGGATCTGTGGGTGACACTTATGGGGGGGATCTGTGGGTGACACTTATGGGGGGGATCTGTGGGTGACACTTATGGGGGGATCTGTGGGTGACACTTATGGGGGGGATCTGTGGGTGACACTTATGGGGGGGATCTGTGGGTGACACTTATGGGGGGGATCTGTGGGTGACACTTATGGGGGGGATCTGTGGGTGACACTTATGGGGGGGGGATCTGTGGGTGACACTTATGGGGGGGATCTGTGGGTGACACTTATGGGGGGAATCGGTGGGTGACACTTATGGGGGAATCGGTGGGTGACACTTATGGGGGGGATCGGTGGGTGACACTTATGGGGGATCGGTGGGTGACACTTATGGGGTATCTGTGGGTGGCTCTTATTGTGGTCTCTGGATGGCACTGTTATGGGGATCTGTGTATGACACTGTTATGGGGGGGATCTGTGTATGACACATATATAGCATCTTATGCTATGTGTCATCCACAGATCCCCTCTATAACAGTGTCCCTGTAGTGAATGACCCTCAATACAGGGGGTGGGGGTCGCATCTGCTTTTATAATGACAGCGGGGCCCGTGCAGTGACTGTATTCTACTACGCGGGCCCTGCTCACTGTATAATCGTATCTGTATTCTGTAATAATTAATTGTGTATATAATCTAATCGCATAATCAGCGCTACTTACAACTACAAGCGCTCGGTAGGTAGCAGAGAGGAGGCAGGCCGGGAGGACGGGCGCTGGCAGCGTGAGTCACTACGTCATGCGCCCACGCCGCCTGCTTCATTCATAAAGTGGGCGGTGCAGGCGCGTGACGTAGTGAGTGACGCGCCGCCCGCCCGTCCTCCCTCCTCTCTGCTACCTACCGAGCGCTTGTAGTTGTAAGTAGCGCTGATTATGCGATTACATTATATACACAATTAACTATTACAGAATACAGATACGATTATACAGTGAGCGGGGCCCGTGTAGTAGAATACAGTCACTGCACGGGCCCCGCTGTCATTATAAAAGCAGATGCCGGCCCCCAGCTCCTCCTCCCTCACAGCTGATACACCCGCCGCGCGGCATCGCGGCGGGTGTATCATTGAAAATACGGCAAAATCAGCAGCATTCACCCCATAAGACACACTGCTATTTTCCCCCCACTTTTGGGGGGAAAAAAGTACGTCTTATAGGGCGAAAAATACGGTAATAGATGGGGTTTGAGAAACACTTCCAATTGTCCACGGTGTGATTCACCTGAGGCCGATCATTTACATATGTTTTGGACCTGTACAGAACTAGAAGAATATCGGAGGGCAATACACAACATTAACGGAGGTGATGGGCGTGGCTTCACAGAGGTGGGTGTGGTTATCGGTTTGGGGTCGTGACCGGTGAGGTCCGGCTTTCTTGGGTGAAGCCAGTGGCCACCCTATGCTCCACCCGCCTGGACATCCTGTGCAGTGACATCATGTGCAGACAGCGCAGTGGCAGTATGACAAGGCAGGGTGATGTTTAACCCCCTCAGCCCCCTTAGCTTAAACACCCTTAATGACCAGACCACTTTTTACACTTCTGACCTACACTACTTTCACCGTTTATTGCTCGGTCATGCAACTTACCACCCAAATGAATTTTACCTCCTTTTCTTCTCACTAATAGAGCTTTCATTTGGTGGTATTTCATTGCTGCTGACATTTTTACATTTTTTTATTAATCAAAATTTACCGAAATTTTTGCAAAAAAATTTCATTTTTCACTTTCAGTTGTAAATTTTTTTTTAAAAAAAAATACATTTATATATACATTTTTCTCTAAATTTATTGTTCTACATGTCTTTGATAAAAAAAAATGTTTGGGTAAAAAAAAATGGTTTGGGTAAAAGTTATAGCGTTTACAAACTATGGTACAAAAATGTGAATTTCCGCTTTTTGAAGCAGCTCTGACTTTCTGAGCACCTGTCATGTTTCCTGAGGTTCTACAATGGCCAGACAGTACAAACACCCCACAAATAACCCCATTTCGGAAAGTAGACACCCTAAGGTATTCGCTGATGGGCATAGTGAGTTCATTGAACTTTTTATTTTTTGCCACAAGTTAGCGGAAAATGATGATTTTTGTGACAAAAAATAAAAACTTCCATGAACTCACTATGCCCATCAGCGAATACCTTGGGGTGTCTTCTTTCCAAAATGGGGTCACTTGTGGGGTATTTATACTGCCCTGGCATTTTAGGGGCCCTAATGCGTGAGAAGTAGTTTGAAATCCAAATGTGTTAAAAATGCCTTGTGAAATCCTAAAGGTGCTCTTTGGAATGTGGGCCCCTTTGCCCACCTAGGCTGCAAAAAAGTGTCACACATGTGGTATCGCCGTACTCAGGAGAAGTTTTTACATATACCCATGCTGGGTGAGAGAAATATCTCTAAAAGACAACTTTTCCCATTTTTTTATACAAAGTTGTTATTATAGAGAGATATTTCTCTCACCTAGCATTGGTATATGTAAAAAGACACCCCAAAACACATTGCCCTACTTCTCCTGAGTACGGCGATACCACGTGTGACACTTTTTTGCAGCCTAGATGCGCAAAGGGGCCAAAATTCCTTTTAGGAGGGCATTTTTAGACATTTGGATCCTAGACTTCTTCTCACGCTTTAAGGCCCCTAAAATGCCAGGGCAGTATAAATACCCCACATGTGACCCCATTTTGGAAAGAAGACACCCCAAGGTATTCAATGAGGGGCATGGCGAGTTCATAGAAGATTTTTTTTTTGGGCACAAGTTAGCGGAATTATTTTTTTTTTCTCACAAAGTCTCCCTTTCCGCTAACTTGGGACAAAAAGTTAAATCTTTCATGGACTCAATATGCCCCTCACGGAATACCTTGGGGTGTCTACTTTCCGAAATGGGGTCACATGTGGGGAATTTATACTGCCCTGGCATTTTAGGGGCCCTAAAGCGTGAGAAGAAGTCTGGAATCTAAATGTCTAAAAAATTTTACGCATTTGGATTCCGTAAGGGGTATGGTGAGTTCATGTGAGATTTTATTTTTTGACACAAGTTAGTGGAATATGAGACTTTTTTTTTTCTTACAATCTCCGCTAACTTGTGCCAAAAAAATGTCTGAATGGAGCCTTACAGGGGGGGTGATCAGGGAGTCTATATGGGGTGATCAGGGGTTAATAAGGGGTTAATAAGTGACAGGGGGGTGTAGTGTAGTGGTGTTTGGTGCTACTTTACAGAGCTGCCTGTGTCCTTTGGTGGTCGATCCAAGCAAAAGGGACCACCAGAGGACCAGGTAGCAGGTATATTAGACGCTGTTATCAAAACAGCATCTAATATACCTGTTAGGGGTTAAAAAAAAAATCGCATCTACAGCCTGCCAGCGAACGATCGCCGCTGGCAGGCTGTAGATCCACTCGCTTACCTGCAGTTCCTGTGTGCGCGCGTTCACAGGAAATCTCGCGTCTCGCGAGATGACGCATAGATGCGTGACTCTGCCTGAGACAGCCGCCTCCGGAACGCGATCATGCGTTAGGCGGTCCGGAGGCGGTTAAAGGGACCACGACTGCCGCAATTTTGAAGTGAGAAAATGAGTGGGCCCCCTAATGAACAGTGGCCCCCGACACTTGCTCGGGTATGCCCGGTGGTGAGGCCGGCCCTCGGAGGGATGGTGACTTTCTTCCTGCAGCTCACGCTTAGACAGCACAGTGCTGCTGTCTGAGAGTGAGCTGTTCAAAAGGACATCCCTGTGTCTGTCCAGGCCCTGCGCCGGACGGAGGGCAGAAAGTCTGAAAGCCGGACTGTCCGGCCTAAAACCGGACCTCTGGCCACCCTAGGGGCAGGCTGCTGTGGAGGTCACAGTTAAGGGGATAGTCCGCTATGGAGGTCAGTGTAAAGGGGCAGATTGCTGTAGAGGCCACTGTTAAAGGGGCGGGCCCCTGTGGAGGTCACTGTTAAAGGGGTGTTGTGCGGTGGAACTCCCTGTTAAAGGGGCAGGCTGCTGTGAAGGTCAAAGTTAAGGGGTTGGGCTGCTGCTGTGGAGGTCCCATTTTAAGGAGACGTGGCACTGTGGGGGGGGGGGGGGTCAGTGTTAAGGGGTGGGGGCTGTAGAGGTCACTGTTATAGTGGATAATGTCAATATCCTGCTGTGGTTTTGCGAGGGGTCCGCACCAGGAGTGGCCCTGGACATTCTTGCCGTGGTCTTGAAAAACCCTCAGTCTCATGAACTTCAGTGTCTCAGTCGTCTCCCATTGAAAACAATGGGAAATGATTTCAGCGCAGATGCAGCCTTGCACAAAATCCACACTGAAACCTGCGCCTAAAATCCTCAGTGTGATCTAGTCTGCATGACGGCGCTGGTCTGTCGAGAAATGTCCGCACCAGACAGCGATATACGTGTTCTCTTACCAGCAGCTCCGGTGTCCACCGCCTCACCCCGGTAATGGAGTCACAGCCTAGGAACAGTTTCACTTTCAGCTTGGGCATTCCATGCAGACAGCTCCACCTAGTGGTCATACAGAGGTGCTGCGCCCCCCACATAAACTGATCATGAAAGCAGAATTTCTAAGGGGCACTGATAAGGGGGGAGGGGGAGCATTTTTTTTGTGATTTTTTTTTTCCACTGCCACAGCTGTATGACGCCTAGTTTTATGTGGGAGAAATTAGATTTTTTTTATTTTTTAGAACATTTGTATTGTATATACTTTTTTTTTGTTTACATTGCAAATATAGAAAAAGCCATTTTGGACGTTGCTTTTTTTTTTTTTACTTTATTGTTACTTAATTTCGGTCATGTGGATACCCAATAAGTGGGTTTTTTGTCACTTATTTTTGTCAATTTTTCTGTCAATTACAATCGCTTATTTATTATCATTCATGCAAGCTTTTTTTTTTAATAC